>NW_028262347.1:66705755-66858313 GCF_047370975.1 Nipponia nippon
AAGATAAAGATGGATGGCTTTTGTTACCAACATTGTCAGGATATTTCAAAAGCTATTTTAGTTAATTGATAAGACTGGATTCCAAAGCCCAAAATTTTCATAGAAAGCAACAAATATCTGGTAACACGCCTTAAAGATACAATGTGTCACCTGTATACCTGTTTAGTTAAAAACAACCAGAAGTCTAGTAAGATTTTACTGGAGAACTTCAACAAATGATGCTAATATTAACCATGCCATCCAGCAATGATGTCACAACTTCGATACAGAGAGAAAAATGTCAATAACCTTTTAATGAAAATATACAACAGTAAGGCATAGATTTCACTGCAATCTTTCTTTTAATTTTTTTTTTTTTTAATATTTTAACAAACAGATTGGGTCTTCTATTAAAAATAGGTTTCAATTCAGAAATGCTTTCTTTATATAGTGAAAAATACAAATAGAAATTAAATGAAACTCGTAGAACTGCAGTGAATTCATGCCATAATAGCTAAATTATATTGAAGTAGCTAAATTATATTGATCAGCATGAAATGTATGGTTTTGGTCTCATCAGTGATAACTGGAAAGCTAAATGCAAGAGGGGAAAAGCATAGAGCAAAAAGGTCCTATTCACAGTGGCACCAAGAGGTAAAAGTACATTTAGCTAGTTGACTTCTTCATCAGTTACAGCCAACTAATGTCCTTGGCAAGGATACTGTTCTTCAAATTCAAAACGGCCTCCACAAGGACAATCTACCATGCTTGAAATGGCATAAATATGTAATGCTCATTAAGCTTAGTTAAATGAGCATATCAGATGCAGGACATGGCCCTGAGAGCAGGAAGATATATACACATATCTGTATATATGCACTAATACTGCTCATTAAACAATGAACACATATACACACAAATATGGAATGTTTACAAAACCCACAGAAAAATAGAACAATGCAGAACAAAAAGTGAACACAGATAATAAGTTAATAATGACTGAATTATCCTTTTTCTGAAGAGCATCATGTACAGGTAAAGAAGTACACTTGATTTTAAAAAACCCTGCTAAAGACACATAAAATCCATTTTTCACAGAGAGCAGAGACAGATTAGACCAATACCACACGAGTCTTGCAATAGCCAGTAGCCTGTCTGATTACACAAGCTCAGAGACTTCTTGCAGGTACAGGATCACCATCGCTACAAGTACCTTCTCGGTAGATAAAAATACAACACATTCATAGCTGAGGACTCAGAAGAATTATCCATGGATCTCTAGTTAGGCAAATGGCAATTTGCACTCGGGCTGTAAATTTGCGTTGTCAGAATAAAGTTGTGGGGTTTTTTAAAAATAATGGTTCTGAAGAACTTTCATGCTCCAGCTGCTTTGCATTGCTTGGATGAAGCAAATCAAACTTGCCTGATTGAACAATCAGAGCAGACTAGTCTGACTAGTTAAATATTATATGGCTGCATATCTTATTTAGTAGCAGTGACTCAGTTAACCACCCACCCTGCTTTTCAAGAATAAACTCTTTCAAGTAATATACAGGTAAATAGGTATTGGTCATGAACTAGAATTCAGAATAAAATTCTTTAACACAAATCAGCATAGAAAGAGGTATCTAGATCCTAGTCATGTTGATTTTCCTTTTCATTAATCTATAAAATCCCTTCAAAAAGGAGAAGTAAGAAATATTTAAACCTGTTCACTGGGTGACCTGGGCAGTCATAAAGATCTACAGGGTGCTAGGAGGGTGCTCCTCCTAGCAAAATTCAGGTCTGAGCTCATAGTGTTCTTCAAAGGACTTCTTCCACAATCATTTTTAAAAGAAGTTGTGCTTTCCTCCATGTTCAGATTTCTAACAGTCCTGCTGTTTCAAAATGGAGAAGTGCATAAAAAAAGCAAAGTTGAGGTACAGAAGTAATGTCTACAGTACCAAGGTTTAGAAACCCATGAGGAGCTTTCTGACAATGGTACTTAAGCTCCAAAGCAAAGCTGGGACTATTTTTGGCAAAATATTTCTAAACAAACAAAAAATGTGCACAGCTAAAGACCTTGAACTTAAACCCTTTTCACCATACAATGAAAGAAGACACAAACCCATTATCAAAAATTTATTCCCCCTACCTTTCCAATGCTGTAAGGTGCGCAGGCTCATCTCTGCAGAAAGCCTCCGCTGCGGACAGTAGTGTCAGCCTGAGCCTCCCTCGGTCATTTTCCCAACCCCTTCATCCAAAAGGGGAGAGTAAAGAGAGCTTCATTTCCTACCAAGGGCTTCTGCCCATAATATTCCTTTTGAAGATGCTTTCCCATATCTTCACACTGCCTAAACAACGTGAAGAAGCAAAAAGCAGGAGCCAAAGCCCAGAATCTTGCCCCACATGATAAATTCCACTTTAACATTATTTTAAGAAAAATATATAAGAAGGAACATGAGCTTCTGATTACACAGAGAAAAACCTTTTACTGAATATTTCTGAAAATCATATCCTAAGCAAGGCACTTTGAAAAAGCTCAAAATCCAGAAAGAAAAAAATAAAATAGCAGTAGGGCATATTCCTCATCCCTTGTGCTAGGAGGGGTTACTCGACACCTCACATGGCCTATCAAAAGCCTCTAACTCCCAGTAACACTAATGACAACCCTACTTAGCAGACCCTCTGCTCTTTGTTGTGTTAAATTGTGTTTGTGCTACATCAAACAGATCAATGTATTCCCAGGTTTCTAACCTATTCTTCACAGGTGAAACCACTTCCAGTGTAAAGAGCAATTAACAAAGACAACTCTTAAGCAATTCCCCTTGAGTCCCAGCTTAAAGACTTAATTGGAAGACTTCTTAGGACCTCCATATTTGGGTGATTTGAGTTTTTTCATTATCGTTTTCCTTGTTAGGTTTAAGAAATAATTTCTACCTACAGATACTGTAAGTTAGCTCTTGGAGACATTAGTGACTTTGTTTTTGGGCCCTGTGTATGAAAATTTGGAAGAAGTTTGAATGCAACTGCAAAGGAAAGGCCATTTTTAATACAGTGTTGCACACTGTCAAATCCAGCCTGAGGCTTTCTATATGCCCTGACTTCTTCATGTACTTATGAAAACAGCCACATGCACAAGCAGGCTGGAACTGTGTTGAGTACATACAGGCTGGTTCTGTCTATCAAAGAATAAAGACTTTAAAGTGTAAAAATAATAGAAAATAACAGAAGAAAAGAAGAAACACACAGCAAAGCTAAATGCATGCTGCTACCTAGGGGAGATGAAACATGATACTTTGGAAATGGACTGAGTGGTATTTTTAGCCAGAGCAGTTAGGAGCTCTTTCCTCAATTAGAAAGCCTAGATAAGTTTATACTGCCACACTCGATGTCAGTCAAATGGAAACCTAGTAGGAAATGACAATCTCTTTCATGAGAGGTGTTTAATTCACCTGGTCTTCACTAGTGAGCCTTCATGCCAGGGTCTGCCTCTGAAAAAGGCAGCCAAAAACAGTCCCAGCATTCTCTCTACCAGGTAGCCAGCAGCAGTCAAAGCTGAGGCCAGAGCATGGTGAAGGCAGTCTCTTCTGCCAAGCACCAAGTCCAGAAGAAGGTGCAAGGGAAAGATAGGCACAGCTTGCCTACAGCATGGGCAGGGGAGCCTGCCCAGTTTCTGCCTCTACCAACTTCAGTTATTTTGGCTCCTGGTCTCCATCAAATGCATTCCCTGCTACAGCCTCCCAGTCCCCACGACACTGGGAGCTAATGAAAGGATACGGAAGCCTGCACATCACATGGGTGAAATATTTATGTGAAGGAAATAGTTCACAAATTTAAAAGAAAACAAACTCAAAACCTGATTGCATTTACTTTAGGCTTCATTGCTCCTCCACTCCTGAGGACACAGCCTCAAGCCAAGCTATACCCTGCTCCACAGTGTTTGAGCTTGGGTGCTGCTCTTTTGCAACCTCTCTGATGAAGAAGCAGGTGTGGGTTGTGACATTTCTTGCTGGCTTGCTTGACTGCATAAATCATCTGAGAAAAGAAACTCTTTCTGATACAAGGCTTTTAAACATTCCCTATAAAAGCAGCAGAACAACATCCTTCACTGTTCCTTACTTTCAGGAAACCAATAATTAGACAGATGGCAAAAAAATCCTGCTTGGTGAATCATTCCTTTTAACAGTAAGAAATCTTCCAGAAACTGGCAAGAACAATGCTGAAAAATTCCCTACCTAATCCTCAACCTGATTCTAACATGGGCCTTGCTAATACTGGAGTCTGTGCTCAGAAAGATCTCTGGTTTGAAACTGTCTGTCTAGCAGGCTGAGACTAAGGCCACGTGATGGGATAAAATTCTGACAAATGCATTCAGAAAGCTGGGACTGTTGTAGATTCATAAGGACAATTGTAACATAAATCAGTAATACCATCTCAAGACCCTTATACTCTGAATACGTAGAGATGTACCTGAAGTACCAGGTAACACTCCAGACAAACATTATTTTCTGGACAATTCTACTTTTCAGGCTGCTTCGTCCTTTGGCCTCTGTTCCTAGAAAAAGTTAGAGACCTTGTCAGTGGTGCTCAATCTGTGGTTCGTGTATCTGTGATGCTGCATGAGATGCTGGTCCATGAAAACATGGAAAAAAAAAAAAATTCATGCACGAAGACAGTCAGGATCCAGAGTCCCAAATTCAAAGACCATGTATTATACCATTTTACTAACAATTTTGCAATACAGTAAATTGTGTTTACCTATCTGTGGAGCACAGGGTTTTTTTGAATCATTACTTCTTCCAACCACTAAACTGCATTTACAATATAGAGTCAGGGTTCTTCACACAAAGGTCATTCAGTCCCTTGGATTAAAACCTGGTTCTCCTTGGCCTGGCACTCTTGTAAATTGTACATGGGAAGTACAATTACAATTCCAAGAGTATTGTAAATTGTATGTTAGAAGATTGCCATTTTGGGGCTTAAATCCTCAAACTGGGGAGTTTGGCTATACAGAAAATGCAAAATCCAGTTCTTTAAAGAGATGTAAGTGTCCATCAGAAAGAAAATCATCCTTATTCTATTGCAGGATGAAGAGGAAAGAATACAAGAGACACTGCCAGTGTTTAGGATACAGATTCCTGTCTATGGGGTAGAAAACGAACATGTGGTCTTCCATTGCCAACAAAATACAACGGAATTGCTGAAAGATCAGTACTATTAATAAAGTCTTTGCTTCTTTCCCCCTCCCCGCCTTTTTCTCCCCAGGAGCCAGCTCTTTGATTTATTTACTGCAACACTCCTTAGGAAAATGTCTTGTTTAGACTCTCTGCAGTTTTACACTTGTCCTCTGAGTGGGTGTTACTTGCATGGCACTACTCAAAGGCAGCTGTGATATTGCTGGCACTGAGTGAGAGATATAATGTACTATAGGGTATTTGTCAGCTTTCCAGAATAAACATTTACTTGAGCAGAAACCACTTTATGGGTTTTAGCTTTTATATTTTCTACTTATGCTTTTCGTGTATAACAAATTTCAAAGCAAAGAATGAAAAAATTTACCACCAGACAAGAGTGTGCACATTTAAAGGCTAAAAGTTCTGCTCAGGCACAGAAGAAAAGTAATTATTAGCTTGTCTGTCCAGAGAAGAAAGATATGACAACCTTTGAAATGGCATTCCAGTTTGCATTTCCTTTCTACGCCTTGTTTGAAGCAGATACTAGATTTTGGCAGGAAATGAAGAGCAAAAGCTTCCTGCGAAGATAAACTTTATGACTCAATTTATATAAACTAAACCTTCTGTGAGTTTAACATTACCCTTTAGAAAAACCTGATTGAATGCTCCAGGGTGAGCAGAAGATGGATGCTGCGTAGGCTTGTGCACACTCCCAGTCACTCCCTCACTGGTCCTCACCCACCTGACTCCTCTGTCCCGTTGGGTTTGTGTCTTCCATGGGGACTACCAACACAACCACCAGACTAAGTACCAGCCAGGCACAGGGGTGCAGCCTCTGTGGATGCCAGCGGAACTGCACCCACCTATACCACAGCAGGACTTTCCCCACTGCATGTGCAACCAGTTTGGGCTGCTGCCGGCAGAACGTCATCTCCTGCCACAGGTGACACAGGAGAAGACATTTTGCTTTTCAGGTCTCAAGAAGGTGCCCAAATTAGATTGCATCTGCAGTCCTGGGAGAGTCCCCTGCTCTGCTAACCACTCAGCACCACATGCACCCAAGGAAAAAATGTTTACCTGGTGTGGCCACGGTTAACCTTTTTTCCTTGCTGAGACGGTGCCCATGGATGAATTCACTCATGGAAGGGGGGCCCCTCAGAAGATATGATTCTGTGGAGGCGGGATGAGGGGGGGCTCTTAATAATTTCTGGAGGTAGGTCCCTGAAGTCCTGGGATGGCTCTGATCACAAAGGGAAGGTGTGAATAGTCTTGCAGGAGATCCAAGAAAAATACATATGGAAACAAAAGAGTTTTACTTTAATTACCTTTCAAAGCCTCACGAATGACAACATCATGTTAATTTGCTTAACAGGTAAAAACCAACTAGTGTTGCCACCCCATGTCATTTCCACAGCAGGGCACCTTGCCTGCATTGGAAATCCTGGTTCATGTCAGGGGAGGAGGAGAGGAGGTTGAGTTATATCTCAGCATCCTAGAGTCGACATGTACAAGGCTCCCTAAATGTTCTCTTGGGTTTGCATTGTGACTAGAGCGTACAAGAAAAGGGAATGATTATCGAGGACTTCTCTAACAGAGAGTCCTTTTCATCTTCAGAACCATGGAGATCCCCACACCTACAGAGCTTTGGCAGGGCAGTCACAAGACAAGATGAGAACTCACTGTTTGAACAGTGAAATATTTGCATTAGGTTATGAATGGCAGCCATCCTTCTTCAAAAGGTTGCTTGCTCCCATGCAGAAAAATTGATCTGAGTGAACACATCCATATTCTTTTCGCACTGAACAAGAACAAGCGAGCACCAGAGCTTAACAAAGAGATGCAGTTTCTTTTGTGTTAAGCACTGAAATGCTCATAGAGCACACTCCTTTTTTTATTTCAGATGCTAGTTATGGAAAACCTTAAGGAAAACTTAAGGAAAACTTGTTAAAGAAAATACATTCACACTAATATTAAAGACATACAAGATGCACTGAGACACTGACAGAATATAGTTCAAAACACTGCATTAAGGAGGAGGAAATAACATAGTGAGTAGGTGGATCAGAACCACATGTTGCCAGGCTTTGAATTTCATATTCATATTCTCCCCAGCTCCTTCTCCCCAGTCAAAATACAAAAAAAAAAAAAAAAAAGAAAAAGATAATTATAATGTTTACAATTCAGTGAACGACTTTAATGAAAGTCTGGCCACTGCACTGTACTGTAAAGATCACTGCATGCATACCTTTTCCTCTGAGTGCCACTGCTGACCAGTAAGTTTGGTTGCTGTGGGCCCTGACTATGCAGGAGGAAAGTGTCTATGCTTGGCACGGTGGCTGATGCCTCCTCACTTACTTTAGGGCTGCCGATCTTGCTCTTTCCAAGCTTGCCTTTGCTGCGTCGGGACTGCTCATGGTCGAATTCTAAATCCTCCAGTCGCTGGGTAAGGGCAAGTTTTTGCTGGATAGCCATGCGCAATAGAGAGTTTAGGGTCTTCTTCTCATCCTCTGCAGCTGCTAGCTGCCTCTGCATCTCATCCAGCTGTGTGACGTACTCATCACACCTGGGAAAACAAACAAGGCAGAAATCTAGGGAACAAATCCAAGAACCAATCCAGCCGCAATTACAGGGACAGATTCACATCCAAGCTTTTGCCGAACCTAATCCTGGAAGCAGACAGCCTGAATTCTTCTGTTTCCACTTTCAACAAATTTGGACGTGGATCTGAATGCCAACACTTCTTGTTCAGCAGGAGAATATCTAGAATATCAGAGTAGTCTGTGACAATGTGATATGTTTCTAATGCAGATAATGAGCAATTGGAGGGAAGGTTTGGGATTATCTCCAGGTTAGACCACAAATAACAATTTGGGGGGCTGGTTCAGCTAGTAACTCACCAGGGATAAGAATATCTGCTAATTAGATAATACTATATTTCATAGACAGTAATATCTACTTAAGCAAAATATTGTAAAAAATGATGAAAAAAAGACTGTAAGTACTTTGAACACTTGACACATCAGATTTTGTGAAATGAGAAGCCCTCACGTGTTTGCCATTAACTGACTAAAGAGGTACTATTCAGGAAACCCCACACCTGGAAGTTATTTCACATTCACTGTTGAATCTCTTGGAGATGTGCTCAGGTATCCATTGCTGTCATCACCTACTCCTTTTTAACTCTTATCTGCATGAAAAACTGTATCTTTTTCATTTGCTTTAGATCTCTGAGACAGATTTTGAAATAAAACTACCTTTGTCATTATTTTGTTAGCATTTAAGACTGAATTCAACTTAGTTCTGCTTTAAACAATGATTCCTTAAGTTAACATGAAGAGCAAGGCATGTCAGGATGGTCTTAGTCACTTTTTGATGTGAAATAACTTCAGTTTCTTAACAACAGACTATCTAATCAGTAAGAACCAAGAGCAATAAACATACACCAGTAGTTAAATGATTCACAGATAGCAGTACTGTCTGACCATTTGACATTTGTGGCAACATCCAAGAATTTTTCATGTTCAGTGATGCAGCTTTCGTCAAATCTCCTCCCCACGTGATCTGTATAAATCTAAATAGCTTTGCTATGTAATTACAATAGTGTAATGGATGAGGATTTAACTTTATCAGTATCACTCACAGAAAACAATCATAGAAAATAATTTTATTTTTCCTTCTCAAAATACAATAAACTTTTGAGTTATTGCAAACTGAGGGATGAAACTAATTTCTCTGAAACTTTAGTCTTCTCCTTGGGAAGCAGAAATAAAGTATACTTGAAAATTCATAGTTTTTCTTCACACACAAACACTCACAGATATATATTGCACTCTCCTTTTGAATAATTCAGGCACTGGAAGCAAAATTACTAAGTCAGCCATAGTTTCATCTACAGTTTCAGTATTGTCTTTCTTCTACAGGACCTTAATAAGCATGACTGTCTCTATTCAAGCCTTGAGGAAGAGAGATATTTCTGAAATGTTGGTTGGCTTAAAGCCAACTTGCACACCTATTTCTACTCCAAGCCATAAGATTTATATTGATGCTTTAGCCAATTTCTTTGACAGAGACATTAGAATGAAATGAGTATTCTGGAGATCAAATTAAATTCATTTGAAACAGGAATTACTATAATGTCTGTGTTATCAGAGTTATAAAGTCTCATTCTTGTACCCAAATGGATCCTGTATCCATCTCTCTTGTTCTCTCCTTTTTTCCTCTTTGTCTAGGAGACATCTTTTTTTTTCCAAATATGTTTTCTGTTGAAGATTTTAAAAAGTAACACCTGCAGCAACACCTGTAGCACAGTGCCACTAGAGGAACAAACTGCCTCGCCTTAGTGTGCTTTAGCAGACTTAGACAAACCTGCTTTTCGTTACCTGCTATGAACTATAACAAGCTGGCCCTAGAAACCTGGATATACTAGATGCTGTTAGCTGGTCTCATACTCAGGACAAACCCAATCTCATTAATACAATATTTGCCAACTGTTCTGATTAATGATATGCCCTTCCTAGCAGTCTCCCCATAACAGCAACCCTGCATTTTTGGCAGTTCACTGCAGTGTTTGGGTGGTTCCAGTCATCTGACCTCCACCACGACTCTAAGTTTCCTATCATTTTTCACAAACACATGGTCCATTGTCTCTGAGTTTTGTTGCTCAAGCATGTTTGGGTTTTTTTTTTTTTTTTTTTGAGAAACAGTGTTCAGAAAGGTTAAACCTAAATCAGTCATGTAAAGGCCATAATTAACTTTAGAAACTGCTGAATTAACAGCCTCAGATCTCCTTGAAGTCTGCAGCAGTGAAGGTTATTCCATGTAGTGGGAGGTAGCTGCTGCCTGCAGCCATGGCATTTCCCTTCACTGAAATATTCCCTGCTACGCGCAAATGTGGGATAAAAAGAGAAGTGTTTCCAATTAAAAAAGAAAAAAACATTACACGCATCCATATTGCCTTTTGCCCACATGTTTTATAAACATTCATGAAGTCTCACAGGATACCGAGGAAGAAAAAGGTTAAGAGCTCCTAAGAGAGGTGACTTCTGGCATGGCACAGACCATTGCAGACTGAGCAGGGCTCCAGGATGCACCAGGGCTCCAAACAGGTCTTTCAGAAGTACTCAAATAGTAGTGAATAACAAAAGTTAGGTTATGTTCTCATGAGTCAGAGCTCTTTCACAATTTCTCCCTTGCCCCAGGATGGGTGTAAGCTGAAAGAGATTATTAAATAAACAGAACTGTTATCTTGCTGTCTGCTGGTATACTTATTGCCGGAGCAAAAGTCAAGATTTCACCTATTTCTCATTTGTCTTGTCTCAGAAAGGAAGCAGACAGACACATAAGCACACTTATTTTGTATGAACTGATCCAAGAAGCTTATATTGGGGTTTAAGGATTTCTAGTTCCATCTCTCTCTCTTGTTTAGGAATGCAAACCAAATACCAAGTCAGGCTTATGTGTAATTTAGGTAACATAAATCATAACAGAGCTTGAGCTAAAATCCAGCGACACTGACAGTGACAGATCCCTGCTCTAGCCGTATAAGCATAACTCTCTTCTGCTTATAAATGTTTTCTCATCTAGGATAGCTCCAGGACCTGTCCGATCTTCCTAGTCCATCTCTTCAGTCCACTTTTTTCTTTAAATATTAAGTATAAGAAAAAGCCTCGATGGATGGAGAATAAAATCAGTGTACGTGGTGTCAGGACTGTGGCAATATAATAAGTAATATTTCTTGCTCTCTCCTTTTGAGTATCTCTATTTAGGCTGGGAAAGCAAGCATGTGTAGGGACTCAGTAAAATTAGCTTTCTGAATCCCTTTAGGATCCTGCTTTAAAAGTAGTTCCTTCTCTCCTTCAGCACTAGACTTCTTTTCCCTTCCTCTCCCAGGGAAACCCTACTCTGGATGGGAAAACTAATGGTTCAAAGAATATATTTTTCATTTGCCCTCTGGATTAGCGCTGGCCACCAGCCTCACTGCTTCCTGCTCCACAGCTCCTGCCTGGGTCAACGACCTGGGGTTGGAGCAAGGAGAAACGACAGGAGGGGCAGGAGAGGCTCTCACCATTTTTTCTGGTCTGGGACTACCAGAAGAAGCCCAAGCCAAAATAAGCAGTCTAAAGGCAGGAGCTGCAAATCTGATGGGCAGCACATGGCCCTCACATCAAACAGGATCTTCAACTATGCCCTGCCAACCCCATGCATCCCACAGAAAAGAAGATTTTATACGCTGTTGCTTTCTTTTTCTTTTTTTTTAGGAGAAAAGGGAGTTTGAACTGTATTGAGGACATATTCTTGACAGGTCTGAAATAAATTCAGAAAGAGATCACAAGGCTAATGAAGAGGGAAGGAGGAAGCTGTAGAGATCAGAACTGCAGAGATTCTGGATTGGGAAAACAACAGTCCCAGAAGGAAAAAGAGCAAAAGTAGAGGTACAAACAGGACAGAAGGACTTTTTTCTTTTTTTTTTTTTTTTGGGGGGGGGGGGGGGGGAGAAGAACTGAAGAAAGAACTTAAGGAACAGAAGGATACACAAGTGTCAGGGGAAATCACAGAAAAAGGATGGCTCCTGCTTTCCGCATAGGGGAGCTTTGGAGAAAAGTGTCGTCTTTGCTCTTCAGACCAGAAACAGGTGTGCTGTGCTCTCCTCATAACATGGTATGACCTTTATCCCGTGCATTTGAGGAAGAAACCATACAGTTCAGCACCAGAATGAACATTTATTTGGGGACAAAATGAACAGAAAAAGATGGTTTATGAAAGAGAAAGGATATTGCTCTATCAAAGAGCATATGAAATCATTTTCAAATCTATAATATAACTCTACTATCAGAGGGATGTTCTCCCTATAGTACAAATTCAGGAGTAAGTACCATGTGATGCAGGATAACCGTGGAAACCACTGTTTTATTCAACAGAAGACAAAACAAGTGCTTTTTTATACTGAAGGTTGCTATTGCATCAATTGTTACTGCATGAAGAATCTTACAGTCTTGTATTTTCAAACAGATTTCTCTTCTTGAACAGACATCTATAGTATATCAGCTCTCTGTCATTTAAACAAATGCTATTCCAAATTGAGTATTCAGAATGAGTCAATGATTTGTACATTTAGGAAGATTGATTTAATTATAAAGGCCATTAGATTCCAGAGTAAGGAAGGAAAAGGAATGTTTTACAACGGAAAAATCTATAGGAGAACACTGATGTGCAAGACCTTGCAGTGAATGAGTTTTTATAACTGTGCTTAGAAAATACTGAGCAAGATTTACAACCTCAAGGGCATGGATACATTCCACAGGCCACACAGTGAGTGTTTAATCAGTACTGCATGGAGTTTATCAGCAGCAATAGATGCTTTGGGTGCAGTTTTCTCTACTAACATTAGGTATTTACAAAGTGAAAATCTGTAATTTGGCCAGTCACCCAGATTCCCTTTACAGTTCATAGAAGAGAAACAGAAGCTTCATTGCATCCTATACACAAGACATCCAGAAAAGGCATCTAGATGAATGGCACCCTTTAAGACTAATTGTCACACAAAAGATGCTGCTGTCTCCCATCAGCTTTAGATTGTGCCTTAAGCCCAACAGAAGTGTGCACTCTGGATGCCCAAATAGGGTAAAGAGCATTCAGTACACCAACACCTAACATTCCCTTTAAGTAACAACTTCTAAATCTTTGCAAACTTCTTTTGCCTCATACGTTGATGATTTATGCTCCATGCAAAATTCTTGTTTGCTTTATGCTCATGATGCCACTCCTCTCCTCTGGAGTTAGTGGCCTTCCAAGTAGTCTTATAGAATTAGTACATTCATGTGTCTCCTAGAGTAATAAGCTTGCAGATAAAGATCGACACATGCATTTCTAATACACACACACAACTTTGCTTTCTTGAAGAAAATCTTTAGATGCCAATGAAATCAATGAAGCTACCTTGGTTCACACCATCTGCTGAGTTGGTTCTTCATTTCCCTTATGGCACTACACGTACTCTTCTGACCATGAATCTATGATGAATTTGTACACAGCACCAATGTCACAGCATGTAAATGTCCCTTCTCCTTCCTTCCCACCTCTCCCAGCTGCTGCTGCCACTGTCACTAAGCACTAAAAAACCTTAGAAGGCTGGAAGAGGTGAGATGGCCCCTATATACCGCAGGGAGCACTGGAGAGATGTTGGCATGAGGCACGAAGTCGTCTTATCACTTACGGACTAAAGCACAAGCAAGAAATCTGCATTGTGTTTGACCATAAGGGGAAAAAACAGAATAATTTCTTGAGGATATTAATTTCCTTGTGTTTTGGGAATTAAGAATTTATTGATGAAAGTGTTGGATCTTTAAAAAAAACTAGGTAATTTTAGGTAACCTTTTAAAAAGCAGCTAAAACCAAAAGCTCTTCTAAGAAGATGTGGGAGGAGGAAAGATGAGAGATGATTAATTACTATCCTTCCAGGAGGAACTATATTACAGAAGATAAGTGAAACTTTTATCCTGTGAAGAAGATAATAAATTGAATATCACAGAGAGAGAAAATAAGAATTCATGCTGGAGTGGGAAATTGCCGTGGCCTTACAATTATTAGTGCTGGATTACAGCATAGGCTGGTTGATGAAACAGATTTTACTAGTGGTAAGTAATAAATCTCACAATAATGAAAACATGGGATTCTGAAGATCATCATTAACCATACGATAGCTTTACATGACAGAATTGCTGCATACTTCTGAATGTGAATATCAGCCACATAAATCTACTATTTGATTTCCACTTTAAAAAGCCCTATAAATGCAAATATACTGGAGGTTGATATTGGCACTTATAACACTTTACTCAAGGTTGTATTGACATTGCTATTCTCCAGCTTTATTTTCCAAGACACACATCTCAGTAGCACTTGAAAGCTTGCAGGTTTTGCACAGTGTGCACTATAAGACTCATTCACCTTCATCCAGCGAACCCCTGACCTTGCAGAAAATAATTTCTGTCTCTCCTCCTAAGCACCCAACATACACACCTAAGTCTGTTCTCACTTAGCACACATATATTTACTTTTACAGTGCTGAGCCAGACGGTGAAACCATTTCCCTTACCTGGTTGCAAACATCGCTCTCAAGGATGAGAAGGTTGCTGCATCTTCCTTCAAAGCCTTTAATTCATTCCGTAGTTTGGTCATGGTTTCAGTTACCATTGCTTTTTCATTTTCGTATTTATTCTTCAAATTGGCTAGTGCCACTTCAGCTGTCTGAAAACACAAAAAAAGGATATATGCTTATGAGATAGATATCTGATAAAAGCTAAGATGCCATGTTTGATTTTGCTTTAGATTTTCTTCTTCATTCATACGGTAAAAGAAAGTTAGACCTGAGCTTCATTGCACTGCACCCTTTAATCTCTTATTTTAAGTTGTACTCTATGAAACTAGGAAAAAGAGAAAGCAGTTGAAAGGACAAAGCCAATTTCAATGCACTGGCAACAACTTGATACCTTAAATGTCTCTGCAAAACTGTGCAGCTGTATAGGGAGGGCTCAGGCAAGTCAGTAAGTTACTACAGCTTAAGGAGTTGCTACCGTGTCATCTGAGCTGCAATAAACAACCAGGTGTGTCCCACAACCACGTTGCAAACAGGGCGCATGGCACATGAGACTTGGCCTCTGTAGCTGAGGTGGGAACTAACGCGTTTTGCCTCATGATTCCTGACAGCTGAGGCTTTCCTTGGGCAAGGTGACTGCTAGGACCTGACAGCTTGGTTTTATGTCTGAGCACTGGCAATGCCTATTGTTGTGCAAAACAGCATTATTTTGGCAGTTTTAACCACTACAAAAAAGAAAAAAAAAGTGTAAATTACAATTTTCATTTAAGAGGAAAGTAAGGGTTTGTAGTCATCCTATTCCTTCATTTTTTCTGCTTCCTCCTTTCTTTTTTCAATTTCATCCATTACATTAATTTATTGCCCTACTGCTTTTAATAGTTACACATGTCTTATTTCTGCAAGAGTTGAACCTTCTGTTTTACCTATGAAGTCTGGAATCATTTTGAAGTTACTCAAAATACATGGTTTTATAGAGGCTTTATACCTACTGATGCTATGAGACACTTACTTAAAATTATTGCCATTGAATGAGATGAAGGAAAAAAATATTTCCTTTTACATTTACTCGGGGGGGGGGGGGCGGTATGGTTGTTTTCTCACTTCATTTAGTGCGTAATAAGTTGCAGCGTTTCATACAGGCAATCAATTTCCCCTGTTGATCTTGCAGGTTCTTGAGCCATCACCAGGGGAGAGAAGTGTAGACGAACATTAGTTAAAGCAACCAGCAAGGAGACATGACAAAAGATGGTAATGGCCAAACAGTTGGAAACCTATTTTAAACTCAGTTTTCTGAAACTCGATACGCTTCCCACTAACAATGTCTCTTAACAAAAGGACATATTACCATCTCCTACTAAAATACAACTCTATTCATTTGTGTCCAGAGAAATAGCACAGTTAGAAATGGCAGCGTTACAATAATGCAATATTTTTCCAATTGTACACTCACCAATAATGTTTTCTCTACTTTCACACTAGTTTACATTGAGAGAAGAGAGTTTAAAAAATCACTAGTAACTACCTGTCATTTTAAATAAATGGATTTTTCCATGCCAAATTTGAAATCATCAGCAATACATGTTAAAAAAATCAACCACTTAGGGATATATTCAAATAAATGCAGCTTTACTCAACTTTGCTGACATATGCTTTGGTATAAGGTAGGATGGTAGACACCATCCTACACCTTGGCAGGATGAAGTGGAAACCAACAGCTTTCTATCTGTTTTCAGCCATGAGCAAAAATGCACACTTATAAATTAACATGGAAAAGAAGGATTAACTATGTTTAATAAAACTGCTTTTTTGAAGGGAAATCTAGGAAATAGTGCATCAGAGGACAAATTCCTATTTAACAGATATGATTAAATCAGATTTATTTAAGAATTTTCAGATCACTAATGAGGCAGAAGTGATTTATAGGTAGACTCTATAGCTCAAAATGACTTCTGCTTTGCGCCTAAGGCAGGAATTCACATGTCTTTGCTTTGTAAGAAAGAGAAATACAGCCCTATGTCCCTTAACCTGTCATAACTCATCTTTGAATACAGAATTCATGTAAAGATTTTCCTTTGTTTAGGAATGAAAATGAGTTAAAGATATGTGCCACCTAATGCTAGACTTTAAAAAAAAATTGTTTTATCAGCAGTGGGATTACATATTCCATGTAAACCCAATAATTTACACATCACTGAAACTGTGCACAATGATCAGACAGATCATTGTGATCCCTAGGTTTTAGTCTGGATGTCAAGGTAAGTTAAATAGACATGGATGAAAAATAACTTAGAAATATAATTTAGTTGGTGAATAAAGGTAACAGAGGAAGAACTGTGTCAAATCTTTAAACCTTTTTGTTCTTCCTATTAGAGTTTTCCATAAAACAACATATAGAAAATGAAGCATAAATTGTAAAACCTGTTGGAAGTGCCTGGTGGCTCTCCACACACCAGACAAGCTTTTGAACACACCCCTTTGCAGGCTGTCAAGGGTCTCCCTTCTGAAAGTCTCCTAAGTGAAGAACAAATGGGCACAAGTGCTCTACTAGAGAAGCAAATAAAACTAATAAAAATGTGGTTTTAATAGGCAAGAGAAAGAAGAGGGAAGCAAGCAGGGGTAGCTTCTGTTAGAAACCTGCAGACAGGCAGAAAGGGCCAGCAGAGCAGCGGTGCATCGCTTTAGCGTGAGGCTCAAGAGGTCCTTGTAAGAGCCGGTGGGCGCCCGACTGTGCAGATGCTCAGGTTACCTACAGCTCATCGGTTTGGCACCTGAATGCTGACTGAAGCCGACTGCTGTCAGACTCCTCGGCTCTAAGGATGACATTTTACAATGCAGCCAAGTCAATCTATATTGGCTAGCTGCCACCAAAATAAAAATTACCCAGCCTTTCCCCATCCCTACCCTTTGCACATCGGGTGGTTTTCTTCTGTGCTTACTGTGAGCCAGTTTGGGGAGCCTGAAGAGGCAGAAAACTTGCCTGAAGCATCCTGGAGCCAGAATGTGTGGTGGGGAGTGGGGCTGAGGGGAGAAGGGGAGCTTGGACTCTGTCTTTCAGAGGTATATATGTGTCTGGTCAGCTCAGCTGTACTGCTAGACTGTGCAAGAGTAACAGGGACAAAATGAACCAAAGCCATAGCTTCAAGTTACTCTTCCTCCAGCAGCGGCTCTAGTCTAAATTATTTCTCTTTAGTCCCCCTCTCAGTCAATCTCCAAAATTGCGCCCCTTCAACCACATACGTGTGGTTGTGCCTGAAACCAGTTCTGCGGGAGAATCTAGATTTTAAAAACCTGGGGCGAATGGTGCATTTGGGGCGATTGGTGCATTTGGAGAGTGCTCTGAAAACAAGGATGGGGCAAATAGAAGCCTGCATCCCCAAGTAGTGGGTGCCAGAAGGAAGCAGATGCCCAGGACCTGGCTTTGTTTTTAACAGCTCTTTCTGAAGCATTTGGTTTTAAGCTGTGTTTAACTACAAAACTGTGTTAGAGAAACTTCACTGCACCTAAAAATGCAACCTCTGAGCAACACGCATGGAAACGGAGAGAACAAGAAAAAGATGAAAACAGAGAAAAATGTGTGACTACTCTTCAGTGAAGTAAATAATGCAGAAAGATAGGAGAAGGGCTAATGACACTCCTGAGAGGGGACCAGTCATGCAGAGGAACCGGGTGAATACACTACCCAGCCACTCAGCAAGCCGCCTGGAGACACGGGATTAATGGTGCTCAGAGCACGTGGCATTTGCTGTGCAGAGGACATCACCTGGAGCTGACGGCAAGGCTGGGAGGGAGCAGAGAGCTCCAACACCTGGACTCCTGTGGGGTGTGAAACATTATCCAGGAAGAGAGAGCTGGGACATGCAGAGCTCAGCACCCCCATCCACAAAACCCAGCCACAGAGCCACACAGGCTGAGGGGGGCAAACACCCAAGCCCAGGACCCAAGGCACTGCCAGAACTGACGACGTCCTTATCCTTACAGAAGAGATGCACAAATCCAGCTGCCTAAAGGTTGCCACCTTAATCCTGAAATCTGTGAACAAACCTCATTTTCTCTATATATTCACATTCTAAGATGACTTCATATCCCATTTACTTTACATTAGCAGCGTGAGAAGCAAACCAAGTAAAAAAAATGTTGCTGAAAGAATATTAAGTCCTGCAGTGGTAAGTACTTTCTTTTTTCACACAAGAAAGCAGAACAGTAACCTGTTATTTTAGTGCAGAAATCATATGTGGTACTGGATCTTTCCATACAGCCTCACTTGTATGGAAACCCAATGCTAATGCTACTTGGGTTTGCTCCACAAAACTGGTGCTGACATAGTAATTATGGCTACAAATAAATGGATACATAAATGAAGACCAGGAAAGCAAGCAAGCTAGCAAGATGTACGTGCCTTGCTATCTTGAACAATTGATTTAATAATCCATTTTTCTGGGCTTAGGTTTGCAGCTTCTTAGAGCAAATCTTGTTCTCTTTTTTGCGTTATAGGGTTTTGTGTATTCTGTTTGCGGCCCAGCCTAATGCCTATTTGAAAATATTACTAAAGAAAATACAGCTAGATTAAAAAGAAATGTCACCAGATATTGCCAAATGCATTAAACTAGACAAAATCTTGTCAGGTTCAAACACAAATTTATTGTATGCTGTTAGAGATTTAAAAGGTGCAGCTGCACTGCTGGAGTGCCAGGCCCACTGCAGCAGGAGGAGACAGAAACTGAGACTCCCTCAGGGCTCTTCTGCAGTCGGGTAAGTTACTGTGAAGAGAAGTGAACACAAGTCAAGTCGGGAGGCAGAAACTCTCTACTTTTTTCTCCTCCGATGAACCATTTGCCACTGTGTACCTGGATAACAGCGGATGTCAGTGCACTGCAGCGAACCGTATCGCCAGGAAAACTGTACAATTCTCCTTTTGATCTGCTGTGGTAATACTTCTGGTGGTCACTAGATAGCACCCGTGCTTCCCTGGTTAGTGGTGTGACTTCACTTACTGAAACACAGCCCGAACCACCAGACCCAGGGGCCTGGCGGAATGGCGAGATTCTCAAAGAAGGCCAGGTCTTGCCGTTTTTACAGTGCATTTGATCGAGCTCATCTGGCTTTCCAATATTATTTCAACCAAAAAAGCTTCACCTAAAGCATCTCTGTTTGGCGTGCTAATCCAGGTGTTCTGTAATAGTGTTGCTGCAAAGCCCGATGAGCTGTGAGGTGGCCCCTCAGGAGGCTGAGGATGGCCAGGGCATCCAGCCCCCCACCGGCTGCAGGCCTCCCGCTGGCAGGGGCTGCCGCAGCTCTCCCCTGCTGCCGCGGGCACCGGCAGCGTCTTGCCGTACTACTACTTAAGGGATGAAAAGACATGGTTCCGTATTAATGTCAGCTTCATTAGGGCTCGAGGAAGGTTTTCAGTAAATAAAAATTCTAGCTCTTCTGGTCCCGGAGCAAATGTGAAAAACTGAACCAGATGTCCCCTGTAGGCTCACCTAAACTGAAACCCACAAAGGAGAAATATCCCCAGCCTACTGCAGCTTAAAAGCTTATTATTTTGGAGGGGAAGAACTCAACGGGATGAATCTTGACTCAAGATTTTTGAACATGAGATGTGCTTTGGATCCTGGGATACATCCATCACTCGAGGCTGGCAGTACTGCTAGTACATAATAAAACTCTGCCCTGCCCCCCCCCCCCCCCCCCGGTAACTTTAAATTTCTCCTATCCGTTTATATTATGTCTTTTAACTTGAAAGTTTGAGGATATTAATATTAGGTTTGCATGAACAGTATTGCAAGATTCTATACCCAGTTGTACAGTTACCTATATCTATGCTGCTATCCAATAAGTAAAAGTTTAATTAATAGCACCTCCTTACTCAGCAAATTTATCTTTCCCATTTCAGTGAGCACACTTTAGGATGATGCTTTATTTCTGACAGCAATAAAAGAGCGAGACTGAGCTAGATTCTCTGGTAGTATAAAAAAAAATGATAGCTCTGTGCTAATGGAAAAAATCTTTAATTTGGAATCTAAACCCATATACCTCAATTACATCTTAATTACATTTTAATTACATGGAAAATCCACATATAATTGCTCAGAGCTATTATTGCTTAGCTAGAGATGGTATTTAATTACTTGAATTAATATTTAACGTGTGTTGTATTGGAGGGGGGAACGGCTATAAAAGACTCAATGTATATTGAAATATTGCTGCAATTTAAAAAACCCCAGTACTCTAGAAATGCAGTTACAGAACCAACAATCAATTAAACTTCAAACTGTAACTTCAGACTACTTGACTATTGGGAATTCTAACACTGAAATCCCATCACTGTCATCCGCTAATAGTATCCCAAGCTGTTAACCAGGACTCATGCCCTCATGTGGTGATTGCTGTGCTGCTTTTAGATGAGAAAAGTCCCAGGCAATCTGAAACGATGACTCTGCCACTGCAGCCCCTTGCATTCAGACTTAATTCTGGACATAGGGAGATGCACCAAAGTAAATAACTACTTGCATGTTTAAATTTAACTTTTTTAAGTGTTTGTAGACCTGGACTCTAATGGATACAAAGGGCTTGGGAGGATATACTGTGCAAAAAAAATTGGCAGTACTCTTGAAAAACACACCATTACATGGTTCTCTTTTAGCATTTGATATAAAATGTGGTAATTCTCAGCTTGTTTTTGATGTTTCACCAATGCAAATAACATAGTTTGATGATTTTTTTTAAGGTGTGAAAATTTTCAAAATAATAATTTGAAATTTTTTATGCTTTTAACACATAACTTTATAACAAATCCTTCTCAAAATACAAAAATTGCAGTTACTCCTTCAGTCAGCTTTATCATGTAGTGATGTAGTCCGTTTTCTTAAAAAAAAAAAAAAGAAAAACCTGATTTTATTTCTTGAAGGATTAAAAATGGCAGGAGAAATTATTTCTGACTAAAAAGAAAAATAAAGTTAAAAAAATTCCAACCACATGTAACGAAAACTCAGCATTTCATAAGTCAGCATTTCACCTGCTGTCTTATCAAAGAAATGCCCAGCTTCTGTATAGTCCAGAGCCACTGGTCACACTCTTATGCCTGCCATTCCCTTCCTGAGGCAGGCTTTAGCTTTTGTGGCATTTAGTTTTAGTCCCCTTAAATTTGCTGGGGGGCATTCAAGTTTTTCAGCCTGTGGAGTATTACCAAGAGCCAAGAAGAATGCAATGGGTTGTTTGCACCATCTGCTCCACTACATCCCACCAGCAGGGCCACCTGCAGCTGCTGAGGTGCTGGCCCAGGTGGTCTCCCCTACGTTTGCCCTCCCCACTGCTCCAGCAGTACCTGCCCTGGCAAGAGGTCAGCACGCCCCTGAGAGCCTCTCCATGCACACTCCGTTTTGTTTTCCAATGTTGGCAATCTTCTCATTTTGCAACAATACTAGCAACACGCCCGTGCATCAGGCTGGGTGGCAGCTGACCCCTCCCTGCCCCTCTGCTTTTCTCTCGCTCCACAGGAAAGGCTCTTCTGCCTGTACCCTTGGTGAATGGTGGGTGCTGAGAAAAGCACAGCTAAAGAGCTTAAAGAGGAGGCAGGGAGGGAGGGAAGAAAGGTCTACCCTTGCTGCGATTGAGTGAGAGGCTGAATAACCTGTGAGTAAAATCTCTCCTCTGAAATACTCCTGGGAAAGCTTGTAAGTGACCTATATAAATAACAGATGTTCCCGGCTGACTGCTTTATTAGCATCTTACCTGCTTGTTGGCTTTCAGCACTGCTCTCAGGGTTGCGATCTGCTCCCGCTTTGTACTCAGGAGTGATTTCAGTTTCAGTATCTCTTCCATTAAGGCCTCCTTGTCTTTATCAATCATGGGCGCCAGCTCCCGAGCTGCAGCACGCTGGCGCGACAGCTGCAGCGACCGATCGACAGCCTTCTGCAAGTGCTTGATTTGGTCCCTTATTATGGCATTGAGGTTGTAGATATTCATTGGCTCTTTGCGGATGTCACTGGTATCAGAGACAGGGGAGGAAGGAGGGGCAGTGATGACAGGAGAAATGGTAGGCGTTTTCGTCGGGCTCTGTTCCTTGCCAGGCTCCGTGGCCTCTTTTGTCACCTGCTCAGTTGGGGTCCTGGCTTCTACAGGCGATGCCACCCCCCTTCTGGCAAGCCGCGGGGAAAGGAGACCTCGAGGGTCGTCCGGTCCTTTCAGGCTCCCGCTGCGGGTGACTCTGCTTTGCCTGTAATAGTCCAACATGACTCTGTTTGGTGTCTCGTTGTTGCACAGACAAACGTGATGGTAGAGCTGAGCCAGCTCCTCGCTAAACGTCACCAGCTCATCCTGGGCGGTGTTGAGGGTATTATGGTTTTCATTTGCTATGCTTGTCATCCTTTGCAATTCCTTTTCCATGTGGACCATTTTTTCCTGGCTTTCCTTGGTTGACTTCTCCAGGTTTGTCACCTGTTCATCGTACGTCTGGATTCTGCTCTCATACTTGGCCTTCTCTTCAGTGTAGTTTTCCACATATTTATTATATTTCTCCTTTAAGGCTTTGATTTCTGCTTTAAGGTCTATCACCTCAGTAACAGCTACTTTGTATTTACATTCTAGGATCTCCAAGCCATTGATGTCCACTTCATAGTCATGTGCTTCCTCGCTGGGGTCTCGGCCCTTCTCACAGTCAAGCTCAGCTTTCAGCTCCTTGTTGCTCTGCAGCCCCCTCATGGCATTGACGTGCTCCGTGAGCCTGTGGACTCGCTCATGTTGCTCAGTCAGGGCTCCCTTGGTGTGCTCCAGCTGTGTCTGAGATTCCTGCAGGTTGGCCAGGAGAATGGCCTTCTCTCTCTCCACCTGCAACAGAGTTAAAGTAAGAAACTTGGGATCTCATCCTACCCATGCTGAACACCAAACTCTACAATCACATTCGTCTCTTCCAATCCCCCACTCTGTGTACACAGCTTGAAGGCTTCAAAGAGATTTTAGCCATATACCCCTAAACCATAAAATTAAGTCAGAGAGAGGTACACATAACTTGTGCAGGATTATGAAGTCCCAGCCTCTGTTACAATTTGCAATATCATTTAGTCACAATTTTACACATTGCCCACTGAAGAATTACTTAGTGCCCAAACACTAAGTGCCCAGTCAGCTAGAGCGATGATAATGGTTTTATTACGACATATGTTCCCCAAATTTTAATAGGCATGAACTGCATCACTGCCAACTATCAGTCAACTATCAGCCTTTCCACTGGTACATTCACATTTCTCGATGGAGTTTGAATTTACATTTCTGATGAATAGCTCAGCCAATCCTTCACAATATTTATTTATATCTTTGGACTGTTGCAAACTTTCATTAACGCTTGATTATTGAATGCAAATACAGTAAACAAATGGCTGTGTACATTTCCACAGATTAGATTAAATAACCCATTGTGTGGGAATGTAACACATATCAGGAGACTGAGCACATGCAAATCCCAGGACTGCCCATCCCCAGCACTTAACTATAGGCAAAATCCATCCTTTTAAGGACAAGGCAGAAAAAGTAGGATTTGCGGTATAACTAACAAATCACTGGTTCTGACCCAATAAGTTCCTTCCTGAATATCCACAGAGAAATGTGGATGTTGAACAGCAGAAGAGGTCACGGAAGAGGACTCTAGAAGTTTTAATGCACAGCATCTTAAAGCAAGCGAACAAGAAAAACATAAAGTTTGATCTGCTCAGGTATTTGATATTCATGACAAACACCCCTGAAAGACTTCCATTTCAAGTTTTAAGTGTAATGATCCGACTTTTTTTCTATGCCTTTGTGCTGTTCTGAGTTGTGAATTGGGAAGCAGAGGAGAGCACAAGGAGATGGGATCCTTCTTGCTTTCACAGCTTTTCCAACAGGATCCTGAGCCTACCAGGTTTTCTTCTCTTTCTCTCCCACTGTTGCAGTATCTCAGCTCTGTGTTTACACATGCAGTGAAAATGGCACGCTCCACGTTCCCTTTATGAGTGGCTGAATTACTAATCCTGAGAATTCAAAGCTGTCAGTTCTGAAAAACTCTTTTAAAAGTATTTACTTCCCTATCAGCATCCCCCTCAGGCAGTATTTGGAAGAGAGTCAAATCAGGCACCGTGAATCTTGCTGAAGGAAAATAAAAGCCTTTTAGAGACTAAGAGGATATTAACGCCATCTCACGAAACATTCCAAGCAGTGCTGCGGACTCCTACTTTCTCATAACGAGACTTTTGAGCAGTGGCTGCTGCTCAGAAGTATTAAGGCACTAAAGCATATGATGATCCCCTGGTTTTACAGACAGATTTTCAAAACATGGCCTCTATTAGAACCTTCAATCGATTGCAGGCAGAAACTGTAAGAATAAAAATAGAAGCCATGTTAAAAACATCTAAAAAAGTCAGCCTAGTTTTCTTGTGTATAGGTGACTGATGGCTCAAGAATTAGAAAAACAGGGTGAAACCTCATCATTATTTTATGATCCAGGAAGAGTCTTGTCTCCTTAGAAATAGGGTGCTCTACTTTAGGCACTACATAGTCTGTGCTGTAATGCAGGAGAGGACAGCCGAGTATTACGAGTATATTGGTACCTTTCTCCATTTGACGCTGTTTCCTCGTTGCTGCCTCAGCCTGCTGCCACCCCCATTGCTGCTCACCCCCTCGCGTCCACCCACTCTTGTTGAGCAAATCCAAAATAGAGCAACCTTGCCTTTTGCCAAGAGCATCTTCTTAAAAGGTGACCGCTCTCCACAGATTTCTCAGTCAGACTTCTCCAGGGAAGCCTGAGAGCGCTGCCCAGCAAAAGCCTCCTCACTAGCTTTCCTCTGTTTTTTCCACCAAGCAGTCTGCCTCAGGTCTGCTCTCCCCAGAAACTTTCAGCTGAACTCTAGTTATCACCTGGTGTAGCAGGCTTACGTGTTAATAGCATTACCTTCATCAGATAATGAAGGTATTTATTCCTTCAGGCTGGTAAGGTGAGCTACACATGTGCATGAAAATCTCTCCCCTCTCCACCTTAGGAGGAGGAGTGATAGAGCAGCTTTAGTGGGCACCTGGCATCTAGCCAGGGTCAACCCACCACACCAATTTTACCATTGATATTTATCCCTTTTTTTTTTTTTTTTTTAAATAACATCAGAATAGCATTGAACAATTCCTGGTGGAGACTGGAACAAGTGAACAGGAAAACTCAATTCAAGAACCCTGAATCTCAGCTGTATCATGTCTTTGTCAGAGAGTACCAGAGAAGAGTGAAGAACGTCAGAATCTGTGCCAATCAATTTTTTTCTTTTTTTTTTTTTTAAGAGAACTTAATTTAATTTTTCCAAGTATGATATTAGCCTCAGGAATAGGGAAAGCATCACCATGGGAGGAAGCAAGAAGTCCTAGGCTTTAAAGATGAGATGGATAATTCTTCCCACTGGACAACAAACATGAAAGCAGAGCAGAAAGCCTTTGGCTTTTCCAAGAAAATCTTGGAATACGAGCATTTTCAGCAAGATATTTGTTACTTGGTGGGTTTAAAAGATGGAAAGGGAACACTTGCAATTAAATCTCTTCTAATGACCAGCACAAATCATGCAGCAGCATCTTAAAGACATAGAAAGAGTTATATCTATCCTACTAACTTTTTCAGTGAAGGCTTCTTCTTGAGATTGAGGAGTGAAAAAATTTGCCACATGTACAAAATGGCAAATCTGAAGTTTCCTTCTCTCAGAAAAGGAGCCTGTTGTCTTATAGACATAAAAATACTTCCCAAGAGAGGGTCAGTTCCTTCAGCAGTCTGTCACAGAACAGCCTCTTCAGAGAAAACAAGAGGAACACTTACCAAATATTGAGATATCACTGAATGAACATCACATGGCAAAGACACTGCTGAGGAGAAAAAAAATCCATTTTTGCTGAAGAGTTCCTTTTGTCAGCTTGAACCTGGTTAAATCTCCCATCTACTATGAGGAAAAGTTTTGAAGGCATTTTTCACGTTTAATTTGTGTCACACAAGGTGAGCTGATGCAACTCAACAGAGAAGATGATCGCTTAAAAAGAAGTACAAATCAGCATTTTGCAGTAAGCCTTTTCAGTATCTAAAGAAATCAGGTCTCCAGCTGGGTCTAGTCCTTCTTTCTAAGCCTTTTAACAAGATTAGAATGCTGAGCAATGGTGGCGGCTATTTACATGAGGGTGCTGGGGCCCATCAAATCTGTTGTGACCAAAAAATGGTTATATTTCTTTTCTAGGGTCCTTCGAGGGTCCTGTGATGGGCAGCTTGTGGCCAGTGACTGTCAGAAGGCTGACTCTTTAAGAAGCGTAAAATAAATAAGTTTTTAAGTCAGAGATGATCAAAACATTTGCAGTATCTTTCAAATAGAAGTTTTCTGATTCATCAAGCTCAATATTTAATTTAATAAAATCAAGACAAAACATACCCAAACAATCTTGTTTTTCATTTCCGAACAGCTTTTACTCCACATTTATATTGCATAAACTTCACTGTAAATTACGGTTGAAAATGCTTACATTGTATTTTAAAATGTGGACATTTCAAAGCATTTTTTCTGAAGCTGTAGTTTTTTTAAGTTTTAATATTGTATTTCTGAATGAAATAAAAAGCTGTATATAATATATTTGTGCATATATTATATACATAAATGTATATGTACATACACATGCATATTTTTATATATGCCTGTATACACAAACTACACACACTGTTTACATTTTAACACTGGAAAAGTTTCTGACAGAATTTTTCACAGAAACAAAATTCCAAATTTGAAGCTTTTTCCACATGAATTATGTATATCTTGCATCAAATTTATTTGTGCAAAGCACTAGATGTCATCAGTGTTCGCCATGTCATAGCTCAGATCAAAACTTCCCACAGTGCATTTGGCAATGAAATAAATAGAACAATTAACTCTTCAGCAAATATAGGACAGACCACGCAGGGATTTATTGTTCTCTAGCAAGCACTGAAAATTGGGTTTGCTCTACTTTACTTCCAAATCGCCTTTTACATTTTAAGCAGTAAAGAATCTACATTTACCCCCTTTAAAAGAGGAACTTTTAGGAAGCCCGCAGCTAGAAAATGCTGGGTATTTCCTTGATGGTGCCAAAACCCTTCAAGCTCTTGTGGCAGAGAAGATGCTCAACAGCTTGGGCAGTGGGACCCTTTCTCCGTGTGGCACTGTACCCCTTTCTAAGATGATGTCGACATCAGGGCTGTCAGCTTGAGTTTTTATCTGGCTTGCATCCCAGGCTCCTATTCTGGTTATGCCTGGGCTGGACTTGGATGAATAGAGAACAAACACTGGTTGTATGGTCCCCCAAGGCACCCCCTGCAGCCTGCACATCCGCTGGGACTGCCAGGGTGGACAAGGGCACTCTGTGACATCTCACACACCACATGCTCTCTGAGTGCCCAGTTATTAAGAGGAGCGCTCCTCTCCTTTTGTTCTCTCTTGTCAGTATGCCAAATCTTGTTCAAACTGAATTTAATGGCAAAAACTCCCTCTGACTTGCAAGGGAGCATAATCAAGTCTGTCCGTATTTTCGTGGGTTTGTTTCCAGATAGCTTTGGTCATACTGAAGAGTACTTTATTCCACTTGCAATTTCAGCAGCACTTCCCATTATCAAAGCAGGAGAAAAAGAATCTAACCATCTGCAACCACAGCAACTAGGTCCCTTTCTCCTCTTTGCACTAACCATGTGCTCAGATCAGACTGACTTTTTTCAGGCAGATACTCTGTTTACTAGGGATATTTCTAGCAAAACCTGGATAAGAAGAAACACCAAAGCACAAGTCTGAGAACAGGACATAGGTGGTCAAGAACATCACTGAAGGAAATCATTGGAAAAGCAGGCATTAGGGTCCATAGGATGTATGTCTAAACACTTCAGGACATTAAATTCAGCTCTTACCTGCATGAGTTGCTGCTTCAGTTTCTGTATTTCTGATATGTTGAGCTCACTGAAGAGGTCAGAGACAGGGTGCAGAGATTCTCCTTTCCTACCCGTGGGAGTTCGGTAGTCACCATTGAGTTTCACGAGAGGTCCGTGGATATGTCCGTTCATTTTGTCGTCATTGTTGGGCTCACCCCCATCCTCTGCAAACTTCAATCCATCTACTGATATATTAATATGGTTATTATACATACTATCATTGAGGTTGATGTACTGGGAGAGTTCCTTCCTCAGATTGTTCTTTTGCTCTCTTTCATTTTTTAAAGTTTCCAGAGCTTCCTCCAGCTGATGCTCTGCAATCTCCTTCAGCCGGATGGCATCTTCTAGCTGACTATTAAGCAACACTGTCTCCTCCTCAAATCGTTTAATCTCATGCTTTAAGCCTTCATATTCAACCTGAATTAGACAAGACAAAGAACATTCATAATACTAAAACTTGAGTCATGAAAACCTGCCATTTATCAGCCTTGTTGAAATAGGTGTTACAGAAAATACAGTTTGAAATACCAGACATTGCCTGCAGCTGTGAAGAACCGGCTGCACAGAAAATGCAAGTGGAGCTCACCCTGTTAAATACTCCACTGCTCACTTTTTTGGCATGTGAGAATCAAGAAATGTAACACCTTTTTCTGAGCAACTTATGACAATAAACAATATATTTCATGGAAAGAAGGCTCTTTAGTAGCAGATACCCTGGTAACCATAGATTTATTATGAATTGCCATAAGCAATGTTGGTATATCATGGTATGTATAGATCTCAGGTTAACACAATCTGATTTATTAATTGCAAGTATTCTGAAGATGAATTCTTATCTGAATTCTTACCAGATGTAAAGTTATTCAGGCACAGATACTCTAAAGTATGTGGTGTCTTAGTAGTGTTCAAATACAAAAACTGCAGAAGACCCTCAACTCTGTGTCATACAAGCCCCTCTATTAGTCAAGAAGCATTTCATTTTAAAAATTAAACAGCAAACTATTCCTAGAGTCAGTTTAAACTCTAAGATGCCCCAAACTGTTAGAGATTTTTAAACTACCAGGCAAATGTATTAAAAAGCTTATCCAGCCTGACAATCCTCGAACTGTGTGTTGGGGGTGCCATTTTGGAGCACTTGGCAGCCTGTTGCTCTGACAGCGCTGCCTGAAGCGCTTCCCCCAGTGACCTGGTGCAGCCTCCCCAGGCTTGGAGGGGCTCGCTGGTCTTTCTCCTTCCCAGAGGGCAGGCTCCCCGCCCCACACCTAGGTGCAGTATTTTATCAAGGTATTTACTGGCAGTGTGGGCTGAGGAAAAAAACAGCTGCTTCTCTCTTCTTTAAAAGGCAGCTCCCATGTTTATTCAGTTTATTCATGTTTATTCATGTTTATTCAGGCTTCCATTAAAAAGCTTTTTTCACTTAAGGCTTTTCTCATTCAAATGCATTAATATGCATTATTACCTCCAATTTTAAGGCATTGTCTAGAGTATTTTTTATTTGACATATATATATTTAAACAAACGCTAATAAGGTGCTGGTGAAAACAGAAACATCAACCATTCTGACTGGAGTAGAATATTTATCAATCTGTCAAAAGCCTTATACTCATAAGCCTTCGGAAAGGCAAACTTAAAAGCCGAAGCACTAATCTTCAAACCCAGAGAATGGGAACATTTCTAACAACAAAGAGAGTTCCAAAGTCATATTGGGAAATGTTAAATAGAAAAGGAAAATCCATGATATTTTGAGATCTACATTTAGGAACTTGTTATCTTTTCTGACTGAAGAGAGAGGTCTGTCTGAAAAATTATTAAATCCCATCAAGTAGCTATGTTTATAACTTAAGGACATGGAAGAAAAAACCTTTTAAAATTTTAAATCCATATGAAAACCAGAGGTCTGTATTATCTATATGGTTACCATCTCATGGATTCTTGCTTACAAAAGCTATAAAAAACTCCAACGCAGATAAAGACAGTTTAGCACTAAGACTTGTAACATATGGTTTTGTAAATTAAAGTATTAAAGTATAAAATGCTCTTAAGATTTTATCTTGTAGCTCAAAGCTATTTTAGGAATCACAAGTGCATGGATATGTGATGCAAAATGACTGATTTTTAAAGCCATTCAAAATGTGGCAATGCTTTTTCTCTCCATAGACTGATAGCATTTGGTTTCATTAAGAATGAAATATTATGACAAATATAAATTCTTGCAAACAGATTTTCTTCTGGGGGAAACCAGGACAGTCCATAAAGGGGTCTTTAATTTCCTGGTAGTGTGAAAATGCCTCCTATGAGATTGGTGAGGAAAAAATCTGTGCCTCAAAGGGGGAATTTGCTGGCTCAGTAAATAACTGTGACACAAAGATGATCTGCTATAAATTCAGTTTCAGGAGCATGAAAGTCTGGGTATCTTCATAAGTAAGGAAACATCGTACCCACTTCTATTACCTGAGGATTCCCTGCAGCACAGCTCCTTTGTTTTAAATGTTTCAATTGCATTTGTGCTAGAGTGGTAAAATAGCAGGAAAAGATAGCTGAAATAGTACTGCATATTCCTGCAGGAATAGGGCAGCTATGTTACCAGGCTGCCATTAGTGACTGTGACAGTCTTGGCTATTTGATAAATGCCCTAACTGAACCAGGCAGTAGGTTAGGACATAAACCAGGGGCTGCAACGCAGTGCTCTTACCATCTGCTAGCAGTTAAGGAAATCGTGTTATGTAGTGCCATGTTATGCTGGTCTGGACAGAGTCTAAAAGGCAGAAAGTGTTACATCGTCCAACTTGGATACTTAAATATTAATCACGGCAAGTTAACTCTTCTGACATGAGAACAAATCTCTTTTATTCAATTTAAATGTACTATTTTTGAAGCTTGTGGGTTAGCATGGCTGAGAAGAAAGCAACACCAGTGCAGGAAAATGCAAGGAGCAGGAAAAAAAAAAAAAAGGAGAACAGGGAGAACATTATCTCCTCTTTTCTCCACTTCGGAAGAGGGAAGGATGTGTAGGAAACCAACCGAGAAACTCTGCTGCTGGGCACCGAGTTCAGCGTGCAGGGAGGGAGGTGGGGAAAAGCAGGAAGCGAAAAGATGCAATTCTATCTGTTTTAATAATTCCTCTGCTATTACAAAGTTCTACAATGAAATATTGCACCAGGATTTTCCTAAAACTGAGGTAAGAGCCTCCCCATACGTCAAAAATGGCCAATAACACTCTTTCAGAATAAGTGTTTAGCAAAAACCCAACTGAAAAAAACATACAAAGAAACTTCTAGCAAAGTGCTCTGCAGGACCACATTATGGAAATTAGAGAAAATGGTGTCATTTTTCAGCATAGTGCCTTGGATCTTTCAATGCTTACTTGATTCTGTTTCAGTGTGGACACCAGTTTCTGTAAAGTGATGTTTTCTTCTTCAAGCTCAGTGTAGTCCTGTAAGAGTCTCGCCTCTCGAAACTTGTACTCTCGAATTTCATCTTTCATTCGTATCCTCTGTAGTTCCACCATTTCATTATTCTGAAGAGAGAAAATGCAAGTACGTTACCATTCACGTACAGCCGCTTTAATGATGAACACTGCCTTTAGAAAAGGCCAAGCAAAAACTTGATCCTCAAATAGAAATGATTTAAGAGTGCAAATCAAAACAGTATAACCTTTTAATATGAGACCAAGCAGTAATTTCAGGTGGTCGCTGGCAATGCAGAAATAAGAACATCTGATAAGGAAGCTCGATTAAAACAATTTCAAGCTTAGGTGCTTATTGAAATGGAAAACCTGGCAAGGCTTTATCATCTCATTATTTTTATTGCTCTACAATACGGTTGGATTTAAAGAAAATTACCACCTGTTTTCCACCAAAGGGTGCTTTCTACATTCATACAGAAAAGCAATGAGTAATGGCATCTGCTCTGTGAAGACATCTGTTGCTGAGCAAGGTGTACTCACATGTTAGTATCTGCAGGCATTGGAGAGGCACACAGTTAGGCAGGGGGACCTGCCCGGCAGGTAAAGCGCTCATCAAAAAACCTGACAAATGCATTGCTGTGCTGAGCAGGATTACACCCTGTGAGTCTGAGAACACACAAGGTCACCACTTTATTTTTTCCATTAGCATCTGCAGTTCCCAGACAGCCTTATGACAGAGGTCACAAGGGATCAGCTTCACCAAAATTTGTTTCCATTGGATTCCAGCTCTGACATCAAGGGACAGGTTATTCTGGAAAGACTCTGCTGACATAACCCTGATGTAAAATGCACTACAGGAAGACGGAATTAACACGTAGCTGGAAGAGAACAGTGACCGACACGGTTGGTAGGCGCAACCTTCCCCTCTACTTTGAAGAGAAGTCTGCATTTTCCTGATTAATAGGAATAGGCATAATCGGTCACATCCTCTCCCTGCCAGCAGGAGGAACCTGAGTATTGCGCAGCAGCTGGAAGCACTACTGCTACCTTAATGATGGGGCAGAGCCCCCTCACTGCTGGGGTGTCAGAAAGAGCACACCTGGGAAGCAGTCATGGGTTTCTGTAAAAGATTCCCGTGTAGAGGGAGGGCAACCACTGGCCTGATAGCTACTTGGAAAAGTCAAATGCTTAAAAAATCATTACAGCAGAAATTGTAGTCAGCAAGCTCTGAATAGATCAATCTGTACAACTCACCCTCTGGTATGTAAAGGATAAAACCCTATATTCTGAATCAAGGATAAACAGAACTTTTCTTAGCACTTAGATTAAATAAACAATTATAAACCCCTGGAAAATAACATTGCAAAGCATGAAAAAAAATATGTTGATGCAAGTGTTACAAAAGCACTTTTTAAAATGAGGCCTTTTTGTTAAAGAAAAATAAAAACCATCACCTTCCCCCTCCTGACAGCTAATTAAGAAGAATAAAGCTCCTACATGATTTCTTAACTGAAGGCACGCCTTTGGTTTAAAAGATTGCCAGTGGCAGAAGAGCCACAGAGCACCAGATAAAAGTAACTCCCTGGAAATATTCCTGCATCCATCACTGCCTAATAAACCTCTGAGTGAACTGTAAGAATGGCACTGCAGGTGATTTCATGAGGTGAAAGCATTTTATACCTCAGGGCTGCCTTTATACATTTTGTTTGTGTCAGCTCATTCTCAGCGGTGGCGGTTATTGATGCTTGCTAGGTGTGGGTATACGTGCGAGTCTGAGGCAGTATGTGGACAGCACCAAATGCACGATGCCACTGTGTCAAGTATAATCAAGCTACTCTGCAACTCTCCCAGGGTTTGGAGGATGATCAGCCCAGGGAATGAACAGCAACCGGCTGACATCCATCCAACGCACACAGTCACACTGCTGGTTGAAAGTAAGGCCTCTCCAAAAAGGGAGGAAGAAACAAGGTGACCAGAGATGGAGGACCTGAGCAAACAATTTTTACTGAATCCATATATATTATTTCTTAGACAGAGTACAAGGCACGCTACTTTGAAAAGGCCTCTGATGTTAACTCTGTAAGGTCAGAGTACTCCTCTGTCTTTCCTATTACTGCAAACAGCAAAAGAAAATGCGAGCTATCATCTTGTTGGAGTGCACCACCATTTCTTAAAGAAGACAGAAATCACATTCCTTCGCCACTTGTAACTGCTCCTTCTCCTACATAATCTTGGAGGTATAAACAGAAGGATTTATAGCACTTCTCCTTTTACACATGCAGAAACTATCTCTGCAGAGCAACCTCTACTCCTCATTACTCGTGGCACTTGGTCGAAGTCAGAGCATCCTGTGTGCCGTGCCTGCTGCAGCGCTGCCTGCCGTGCTTCCCGTGACCAGGGCCAAGGCCTCCGCTGGCAGCAATCCTGCTGCTCTGCCACAGGGGCAAAACAAACTCAGCACATTAGAGAACGTGGTATCACCTTTTCAAAGTAATATACAACACGTGTTTTGTCACTGCAAGTACCCTGGCATTATTCTCCATGCTCCCAGATCTCTCCTCCTATTTGCAAACATCTGCATTATGCTGGCAAACATCCAGCTGCAAAGTGCTCCAGTGCTTTCACTGCTTCCTATGAAAGGCAGTGCTGCCAGGTTACAGGGCAAAAGCCTGCCGTTATCAAGGTTTACAAGTGAGTAGCCACAGGACGTGCTGGAGGGTGATTCTGTTTTCCTTCATATGAGATCTCTATGCATTTTGTGGAAGAGAACTAGTCTTCAACCTATTAAAAAAATTCATGCTGAGTTTATTCTTTGTTACTGTCAGTAAGAAGGGTATATTTGTTTCCATCAAATGCTCTGATTAAATGCAGTATCTTTCTCACAACTCTCTATTATTATTTTGAACTATTTTAAATATGTATTTCTTAAGCAGACAATATGCAGTTATAGAGGACAGATCCTGCTGTGCTGATACAGCGGCAGTAAGATGTAAGCTTTTTATTTGGCCATTGCATCAGTCCTCTTCTGAGGTGACTTGCACTTGTATGAAAAGAGTATGAGAGGATTTAAAAATACAAGGCAAAAGGAGTCTGTCAACAGGGCAGTTATCTATATGAGCCACTAGAGGACAATGTAACCCAAATTATTAGTAAAATAATTCGTAATTAAACTTTACTAGTAATCAAGCATTGGACACTAAACTTGCAGACAGAGCAATTGAGCCAGATGCTTTTACTAGGGCACTGCCTCAGGACTTCTTACATTTCCAGAAAGGATTCCCCTATGGACTACTGTATCTGTAAAAACCAAATTAATCCAAGTGGTGGAGCTAATGACACAGGAGCAATGTTTTAATGGCTGTAAATTACTTTCAAACCCAGCCACTAGCTGAACATGGTGCGATGGTATTAATGGATCGGTGCCAAAAAAGAAGGAAAAGGCCTTTCTGTGAAACTATAGAAAACAACAGAGTCCTTGTCAGCATTGCATCTAATTATACGTGAGCACTAATTGTGGAAGATGTCAGTCACATAGCTCAATGCATGTCTAATGAACCTACACAAAACAGAACAGACCATGAGAAATGAAGAGCAGAAGGCTCAGTCGAGATAAAGTCTGATCAGGTCACCTATCCACTAGTATTTAGATGCATTTTCAGACTTTCCATATATGAAAAGTGAAAGACATCTCTAGGTTTTACAAGGGCAAGGACCATTTCTGTATCATACAACAATCACTTCAATCCTGATAGGTCTCTGAGCATCAGTGGAATATAAATATTAAATAATAGACTTTTATACTTCTTACCAAAATCAAATGCAATATATATGAATATATTATTCATTTTTGATTCAGCACAGACTTTTAAAATGGTGTATTCCCTACACTGCGTACAGAGCACATTGTATTAATTGTGTGTGTAGACACATTGTGGTACATAGTGCAATAACAAATAATTGCAAGAAAGAAGGTACTTTAAAATGTAAGAATGGAAATGTCAAATTTTGAAAACAATGAAAAAGGACTATGAAAAAATATATGATTCCCCCAACAGTCATGTTATTGTCAGAACACCTGCGATGTTGCCCAAGGAAGGTGCTGGTTACGGCCTTGTGTCCTATCAATATACCTAAGGAAAGCAAACTGGGCAAGGGGCAGCACCTGAAGCTGGGTATTCTCATCTCCAAGATGAGAAGTGAGCTCTGGTGTCTCTTGATTTCCTGAACTGTAGACCCATAAACTGCACTTCTTGGAAATCGGTGGTGTTTTGAAGCCTCCTTTTTAAAGTGAATGCAGTTCCATTAACTATTTTTGGTTCTTCCCTATCCTGGAATACATAAAGCACTTTTTTTATTTCTGTTTTTTTGTCCCAAACAAAATTGGGGAACTAGTGTTTGAGCTTTTTCCCTACATTTTTTTCATATGAATTTTCATGAAAAGATTTCAGGTCCTTACTGCAGTAAAATGTAATATTGTTCACACTGCAAAACAGCCTTGTAATCAGAAATTAATTATATGCCCCAAACTGCCCTGACTAAATCACTACTTATCTGTTCGAATATTCAAGCCATAGCATGATGCTGTGCGTAACTTTCTCATTTTCATAACCCATGAGTAAGAGAACAATGGAAAATTTATATACTTCCAATTTAACAGCATTGTATTATAGCTGATGCAGTATAAAATCCCATTCGATCTGATGACAGTTTTATTGCACTAGCAGTAAATTGAATGTAATAGAAAGTTTATGCTCAGACTAATATCCATGATCTCATGTGTTTGTTGACAAGTCTCACTGTAAATTTGTATGCCATGTTTACTTTACTCTGAAGAGGAAAATAAAAGGTGTATTTTCTATGAAGAACAATAATAAGCATATCATAGAAAACAGAATTTAACTGGGGTTCAAATTTAATTACAAACATGCTAACTCCACATGGGGAAGCACTACCAGCACAACTTTGGCCAAAACCAGGTTTGGGACTTCCTTTGGGATCATTCCATCATAAAATTACCTCCACTTATAAATGATTTTGGCTTCTTTTTAAATATATTGTTTTTATCTACTTGGTAACATGCAAATATAAATAAATTTATCAGAAATTAATGAGGAAAAAATAACCAAACCCTAAAGTATCTTTGATTCATCACTTTTAGAATATACAGATATACCCTTAGAAACTTCAAAGCCCAATTATATCTCCTCTTTAGAAGCCTCTAATGTGAAATATAGGTACATTATTTGTTTTCTGTAAACAATGGGAAATCTAATTCTGCATCAGAAAGAGAATTCTTCTCACCAGCACGATGTAGCAGGACACCAAGACACCACTGGAAAGCCATCCTTCTTCCTTTCTACTAATGGAAGAACCCAAAGAGGAAAATAATACAAGGAAAAGACCCAGAAAGAGACTTGCCAAGCCAGGGAGGAGACGGCCAGGGAGCACTGGCTGGTCTGCAGAGATACCCAGCTTGCCCCGGCAGGTCCTGTTTTTTCATTCTGAAGGCATAAGGGAAGTTAAGAGAAGAGAGGACAAAAGGGGTAATAGAAAAGCAAGGACCATTTTCTTTTACTTAACATCAACTGTTTTAAGTACCCAAAAAAGGTTCTCTGGACTAGCCTTAAAGTTTCCCTCTCTCATACACAGCAATACTCACCTTGAACTGAAAGAATGACGTTTTCCATGCTTTCAGATATATTTAAAACCATAATGGGGTTTTGTGGATGACCTAGTGTGACCTGGTCTGACCCTTTTGCAGAATTTGCAGCCCGATCCTCCTGATTCATAGATGTAGACGCCTAGCTACGCAGGGACAGAGCATCTCTTGCAGAACCATTTGTGCTTCCCTTTCAATATACAGGTACCTCTATATCCTAAAATAAATTATTTCAAAGATTCTTTTTCCTCATTGTTAAAAGTCTGCATCCTCCTTTTTAATCTGAATTATCTGATCTCATCCTTCAAAAAGTTTCATTCAGGTGGCATTATTAGAGTTCATGATAGTGTATCTGATCTAACCAGCTGTATTGGCATACTACTTTAAGAGCACAAACACGGCTCCTATTGTCCAAAACCAGAAACCACTAACTTTTGAAATTACATACGATTCTGACATTCCTTAGCTTTTGATGTATCATTCATTGTCTCAAAACCAGAAAAAAAGGAGACATGCTATTGTGCACAAGATATTTTTAAAAATACATCTGTAGAATAACATAAGTACCTATAATCTTTCCCTTCCATGGATTTACTTACAGAATGACACCACTGTCAAAGACAAGGATGAAAAAAGCCATATATTTGTTAGCTATAGCATACTGAATAGAAGCCAGATCAAGATAATGTATGTTTCAAGTTCCTTCACCAGCAATGGCTCTTAAATAAAGCATTTACAATACATCTAATAATTTCATCATCTAAAATGCTCAATGCATTTGATTGGAATTGCTAAATCTAATGAAATAAGTTGAATTTCTATCAAGGGCAATTAAATGGCCCATTTATGTAGTTATCACAGAGTTTGAAACCCATAATATTTAACATTGTAAATCCTGCTACGTATAAATCCCTATAAAATACCTATTTTATTGACTTTCATATATAAATATATCTATCAAAAGACAGAACTAAGGAATGTTCTGGTTGTTTAGGTTTTTAATTCTCCTGCTGTCATGGTCATATAATATTATAATGACTTCTTTATAAATTGATATAAACTACAAATCTCTAATCATACATATTTATCTGAAAAATAATGGTTTGATTTGACTGCATTTATATCAATTAATGCATTAGTGTTGATGCATTAATTATACATCAATTATATATTAATATATTATTTATAATTAATTTTAATTCATTTTAATTAATATTAGCACCCTGTAACAAACACTGCTGTAACATTCCTAAATAATTCCTTCAAAGGAAGAGAAACTTTACCTAACTAAACTGTACTAAAACAGCATAAGAGGAAATTCAGACTCCAAGATTATAGCACAGTTCATTTAATATGATCCTTCTGCATATCTGCAGAATGATGTCATACGTTAACATACAATCATTGCAAACAGCAAAATATCAATTGGCTGGAAAAAGTTTTGCCATGAGAAGGACATCGTGGAGGCCATTTTATTTAAACTTAAAACGGTGCTACTCATCTCTCTCGTGCAGCTCTAATGGTATTAAACATTTCTAAGAAGTGGGAGGATTTAGTTCTAAATACCACACTGACTGGCTAAAAGAAAGATGATGACACATCCATGCCTTAGAGCAGGCTGATAACATCTTGCAAATGCAGCACTCTCCACAAAGAGTCTTCCCACAGTCCATTCAGGCCTATACTGGCCTTCAAATTTCTCCAGGTATCAATGGACAAAACCAGGTCCACCCAGGGGCCAGCAACAGCCCAAAGGCCAGTCCCACTCCCACTTATAGGATCATAGAATAATTTAGATTGGAAAAGACCTTTAAGATCATCGAGTCCAACCGTTAACCTAGCACTGCCAAGTCCGCCACTAAACCACGTCCCTAAGCACCACATCTACCCGTCTTCTAAATACCTCCAGGGATGGGGACTCAACCACTTCCCTGGGCAGCCCGTGCCAGTGCTTGACAACCCTTTCAGTGAAGCAATTTTTCCTAACATCTAACCTGAACTTCCCCTGGCGTGACTTGAGGCCATTTCCTTTTGTCCAATCGCTTGTTACCTGGGAGAAGAGACTGACCCCCACCTTGCTACAACCTCCTTTCAGGTAGTTGTAGAGAGCGACAAGGTCTCCCCTGAGCGTCCTTTTCTCCAGGCTAAACAAACCAGTTTCCTCAGCCGCTCCTCGGAAGACTTGTGCTCTAGACCCTTCACCAGCTCCTGCCATGCCGTGTGCTGCCATCCGCCCAATCCCATTGCTGTGGGAGCAGGATGGGCTCCCCTGGGACCCCCACACTCTGGTTGGGGTGAAGAGTGCGGGGCGGAAGCATGCAGCCAGGGGTGGACAGGGCACTACCTCTTAACGTCACACTTCAGCTGAATTATTTTGCCGCATCCTCATTATTCCCACTACACTGAACAGTACCTGAGTAACAAACACTCAAGACTGCGCTCTCTGAAGTGGGGCTGTTGCCCACTCTACATCACCGATTATCCCATGGCTGACAGGGTACTATTATAAAGATACTAAACCCAAATTGCTCTTGCCAGACTAGCTCAGGAAAAAAAAAAGAGCGGGGGAAGAATACAGTCTGAGACATTTTGGACTGAATGGTAATTTTTTTTTTTTTTTCCCCAATTACAACCTTTCCTATGAAGGTTGCCCCTTTCTATCCACTATTTAAGAAGCCAACAGCAGTAATTCTACATGACAATGCCTAAAGGCAGGCTTTTTGATGGAGGATCCACAGAGGCCTTTTCAAGCTCATCAAGAAGAGCTGGTTTTAAAGCCTAACTGATCACTTGGGAGAGGCATCTGCCAGTTATACATATCTCTTTGAGAGGCCATCTGTCAGGTGCAAAGTGCCAAATTTCCTTCTAGAAGGGAGGAAAATGTTGACTAACCAACAAAAGAGAAGTTGTGCTAACAGGGTGTGGGTCTGTGATCAGTTTAAGCTCAGCAGTATCACAGCTGCTGCTCCCAGGTCCTGACCCTCCCTTGGGCCAGCGCTAGCTTTCACATCATCAGCCAGATCAGGGGCAGCAAGTCACCCCAGAAAACAAACAAACAAACAACAAGTTAGTTTTAATGGTATTTATACTCCCTGACACTGCTGACAGGGTGGACACACAGACACTGGTGCTAGCAGGAGGTAGGGAATAGGAAGACATGCCATTTCTATTTTGGTTATGCTTGCTGCTCAGCAACAACTGTATGATCTACTCGAAGTTCCAGAGGTGGAAACCCAGCCCCATCGATGTAAACTGTAAAATATATATAGCTTCCAGCAGGACTAGGATTTCACTGTGTGCACTGAAACGTTGAGGCACAGGGAGCAGTAAAGTGAATTCCTGAGGATGGAAAGGAGGAAAGAGAAAAGACACCAGAGAACCGAAATAAAAGGAGTGAGCTTGACTGTTTTAGCACCCATTAGGCTTGGCTGATATGGAAAAATATGTCCCTGTTTATTGACTACTTGCTTTTGCATTGCTTTCTGCTGTCTTACTTTAACTTTTCATGTCAGGATGGTTTCAGAGCTCCCTGCGGAAACCCGTCTCCAAGCATGCTGGGCAGTGACTCCATTCTCCCATATTCCAGGCACGGAGCTATGCTCCTTGTAAGCTTTCTATTCCCCATGGCAGCTGCCTCCCCTCCTTAGGACTCATGACTATTTTAATTACAGCTTGCTGCTAGCTCAACCCTACTTTCCTTATATTCCTTACACCCGTAATCAAGCTGCACTGTTGAGGGATGCACGTGCTGGGCCAGGGCTCTCAGCTTAGCCTCGCCATCCTGCACTGCATTACAATACTATCCAAGCTCTGCTTTTGTCTATTTGCATGCCGAGCCAATCCTTGGTCTTGTAAACACCAGCTAGACGTTGCAATATCGATGGCTGTGCGCAAGTGCTTCTGCCTTCTCCTGCTGTGGGAGGACCGTGCTGCAGCGCCGCGTCAGAGCTCAGGAAGCTGAGAGCATGTCGACACACAGACCCAGGGCTGGGCAGCAGTACTAATAAATCTGGTCCCTGGGACAGTGCAGCTAAATTAGTAGGGGGCTGAGTTCAAATTAATCAGACATGTAATTAATCCTGATCCTCAGCTCCCAAAAGATCATAAAAATCATAGAAAAATGGATCTCAAATGGGCCCCCAGGCAGCATCTAGTCCATTCATCTTTCCCAGGATAGGAGCAACTACATCTATGTCATTCCTGGTATGTGTCTTATCTCTTCTTAAACACTTCTAATACCAGATACCATCACCTTTCCCAGAAACTTGTTTCCTGCCTTCACTTTTGCCTTTGTCAGAAACCTCTTTTTGAATGTCTAAGCTGAACGTGGGGAGTCTTTCACGCTGCAAGAGGAAAACAGTATTTCTTCTCCTACCCACAAAAGGCAGGAAAACACATGCATCTCTTCCTCTCTGCAGGAGTCTTCCATTTACCCCCACACCTATTTTCAGCCATGTCTCTGCTTTACAAACAGAAGAGCACGTGAGAAGTGAGGATCCCCGATAGCTCCTGCCACAGAGCAAACTCCTTAGATGTCCTTGCATGAAAAACAGCAGAAATGCAAGGAGATGGGTGATGACAGCAAGAGTAACTAGATGTCAGGGGAAAAAGAATAGGACACCCCAATTAACACTCTATATTCCTTCTTGTACCCGCTTACTCACAGTGAATTGGGAAAGGAAAAATATATTGAAAGAAACAGAGAAGAAACCATTATACTTTTTACAAAGTGACGTGAATAAATAGCTAAAGGATACAAAGAAACTATTCACAGGTGAAAATCTATTTCAAGTAGTCATCTGCTGGGACATTCTCTATTCTGCTGCAGAGGAGCTGTGAGAGCTCAACATCAGAGCAGCTCTGTAAGCCCATGCTCACAGCAGAGCTTTCCTTGTCAAAATTATTGTTACAGATTGCCAGTTGCAGAGGTGTTTTAAAAGCCCACCCCTCCCTCCCAATGACAACAGACTATTTCAAGTTCCCCTTGAAAAATATCACTACGGTATATAGCAGGTTGCTAAGAAAGGAACAACAAGAAAGTTAAACTTCAGTAATTCTCCTTCTTCTTTAGAAGGACAGAGACATGACATCTTTAAATAAACACATCTGTGCCACAAAATTCAAATGTTATCATATGGCCAATTCTGTCATTATTAGGAGAGGGTATTTCCTCAAAGTCAGGAGTAATTTCAGTAATTAAAATCCATGTAACATTACCCATCTGCTGCAAAAAGAAGCACGGCAGCATTCTGCAGCTTATTTGACCTTGTGTGCAGAACACCCACCCACCCCCACTTATTCTTCTGTGGCGGGAGCAGAAACATCAATTCATAAACAGGAGTTGATTAATATTAAAAAGATGAAAATGGCTTGATGACTGTCTTTCTTTCTCAAAGACTTAGCATTTTTATTTTAGGTAATATATTTGAGTGACTTAGATGGCAAATATAGCCAACGATAAGTACCTCATCTGTCTGTAAACTACATCCTTTAGGACTGAATTTTACCCATAATTTTTATTCATTACAATACACATAGTGATTCATAAATACAAATGCCTATGTAGAAGGTCTGATAAAGTAAACTGCACTAAAGGTTACTTGAATTTATTGATACGGACAGTGAAAATACCTATACTCAGAAAGTGTCTCTGTAATACTGTTGTACTCTTGGCTGTTCAATATAAATTGTTTTTAAACATGATCTTGTCTTTTATAATCTGCCCTTTCCTTTGTTTATTTTAGTACAGACTGTGTATTTCACAGATTTACTTTACATATATATAACAGTCAACATTAGTAATTTTTACATTGACAGTTTTCTATCTTGTCCTTAAAAGGCTGAGCAAACAAGATTCTCTTTGATCAGCACGCAGGACAGAAATACAAATGTAATACATGCCATAAGAACACAGTGCGAGGGCTGACTATTAATGCCATAATCTCTGGGAGAGTTACTGAAGCATGTTGCTCATGGCAGCACAGCCTTAGAATTAAATTATTCTTTTGGAAATTGAATAAACACTGAATATTATTCACTGCCTGCAATGCATCAAAACAGGAAAAAAAAAAAGCCATAAAATGCCATATTTACTCAGGGAGTAAAATATCAGTCAAGTTATAGGATTGTTCGACTTTGGATATTAAAATGATGCTTAAATCTATTTTTTTTCTATTCTCTTGTATTCCCCTTTAAAACCACTGCTGTTTTCCTTTCACCATTTGTTTCCACTGGACTTCTACCTGGCTCATAATGGGTGTTGGCCTGATAACAGGAGCCTTCTGCTGAAACGGATTATTGAATTATTAAGAGATGGTTAAAAGAACTGAACTGGGAAAACCCACAAAAACTTAAAACAGCCCTTTATTTACCTAAGGATAATATTCACTAAAGCACTGATAATTTTCTATAAACACCTATGGCATGAGGAGGACAGTATCTTATGGCAAATACTGAGCGATCTTGGTGATTGTTGAAGCACACGTGAGCAAAGAGACTCGGCAGCTCTTGGAGCTGGGCTGCAAAGTCCCAAGTTCAGCAAGAGAGTGAGGCAGTTTCTTTGTCCTTGCTGAAGTTGTGCTCAAGGACCTTGACAAACGAAGAACTACTCTTTTCCCTGATTTACGGAAATCCGGAAAAACATGCCCACATGACAAGTAGAGGGGAAAACATTTTTTCCAAAGACATGTTCACCTAAGCCTTATCTATCTTAATATAAGTGTTTCCAAATTCTGAACTCAGCCTTCGCTCAAGCCTTCAAGCCTGCCAGTGACAGCTGGGCGAAATGGGGGTGCCAGACTGGCCACCCTGCCTGGCCCTGGCAGGCTCAGGCACCCAGGGCAGATGCTGGCACCATTACAGTCTCCCCATCCAAGTCCTCGACAGCGATCCTCCTGAGGTGCAAGGGCACCCATGTATCACGTTGGGGTGCTGGACGGTAAATCTCCAGATACTGATAAGAAACTTCTGCGGCAGTGAAGGATTACAGTCCAAAGCCTTAATTGCTCCCTCTGCTTTCTAACATTTCAGCAGGTCACTGCTGATTGATAGTTCATGCTCCCTTTGTTTTTTTCTGACTGATTTTTAATATAGAATATAATAAAACATTAGAGGATGGTTCCAAGCTCATTACAGTGTTCTTAAATTTCCTAAGTTTTTAAAGTACTCAACCAAGACCTTGGTGTAACATCATTACTAATGAAATCCAATAACAGTTTCAGCAAATAACTATTTAAATGCAAGTTTTTCAGTTCTTATTCTGTTGTATGCCCAATGGCTTGATACAGCACAAATGAATTCAGCTATACACTGCAAAAAAGTGCAGCAGAATAATCAATCTAGTACGACAACAGCCGTCCTCAGGGAGGAAAAACAACATCACACTTGAACTAAGTCAGAATTCAGACAAGCAACAGGAATTAGATGAGATTTATGAACGCCCCTTCATTAATTGATCAATATATTCCATGTCACATACCTACACACTTGTGGACCACTCGCAGGTTTTTCATCTTTGAAATACTGCTACCAGTGTCTATAGGGAAGATGACCCAGACTGCTAACAATTCCTTGGGCTCTTAATTATTATACTGAGGTTTCGTTCACCCGGCATCTCAACCAGAGAATCGACTTTGCATCTTCATGATCTCGTGTGTCTACATACAAATATATATATCTGGGACATGGGATATGCATTTCATCTACATACTTGCACCATGCTCTTTATGCAGTGTAATGTAGGACATTGCCAAATACAATGCCAGAATGGGAAAAATCCCCCAAACAAAACTTCTGGTGTAACCACAACTTTTGGCAATGCACACCCCGTCAGAGACTGCACGCTTGTTTAATAGCCTCTACTTTTCACCTTTGATTGCATGGAAGTTTCTGCGGCACAGGTAATTTTTTTTCAACTTGTACAGAGTGCAAGTACCTCTTGTGAAAGACTGCAACTGTGAGCAGGCAAAATCAACCCTGAAGCCGCATCTGTCTGTTCTTTGCCCTTATCTTGCCTCCACTGATGGAGGCTCCTTATGATTGAGTGGCCAAACTGCCCCAGTATGTGAGCCCAGTATATGAAACTAAAGTGCTACCCATTTTGGTGTCCCAGAGGATGGCAGGCATTACTTTGCAGTAGTTTGGTGTCTGCTGCAGGTGTGGTGTAGCTGCAGCAAGCACAGGGAAGAGAGAGAGCTCAGCTGCTTTAGGAAAAGAACATCGCCATTACGAATCAGAGACGTTAATTGTGTGGGAGGTACTAAGTCAAAATCCCTGGGTTTTCCCTAAAGTATGCATTCTTTTCTAGGTGTAATTCAAAGCCTCAAGTTAAAGTTAAAAATCCATTTCTGGCCTTGGTCCAGAGAAAGTAGGAACCATCGCTTTCCCTGTGGACCTTTCCAGCTATCACTAAATGGGAAGCTTTTGGAGACAGCTCTCGCATAGCTACAAAAGGATGAATAAGACATCAGCCTCTGAATCCTAAATGTTTTTCCCCCACACTCCTGAGCCCCTCAGAGATCATGTTAGTTGAGTTTCAGGAGCATCTAGCCAGAATTCAGATGTACTCTTTGTTTTTAGCCTGGCTCACTATGGTATCACAACTGTTTTTTCTAACAAGGTCTTTTTTTGCTTGCTCTTATAAATAAATGTAGTGTAAAGCCTAAAGATTTTCCTCAGTCAGTCTCATTAAGGGACTGGAGCTGCTTTAGCACTGTTCTTATGGACTGCTGTTTGACCCTGACCAAGTTGGTGTTTTATTTAGAAACTGCTTTACTCACTAAACTACACGCGTAAGAGTAGGCATGCCAGTTTCCTACCTGAGGAGACGGATTTCAAGCAAAAGTAAACACTCCTGTTCTAAACAGACTTTCATTTTCTTTCTTCTCATTCACTTGGAGAAGTGTTTGAGTGACTCAAAGAAAGCCCAGTGAATCTTTTCCAATCATTTTCCTCAAATGTAAACATTGTACTGAAAGCTTCTCCTGCCCTGGCTTGTTCTAAACTCAGCAATAAAAACACCCTGCCCTGCCGAATAACACCAGCAATTCAGACTTCCCAGAGATTTTTTTCTCTCCTCTACCATTTGTGGTCCTTTTTCTCCCCACTGAAGACTGCCAAGATGTTTTTTTTCTTCTGCCCCTCCAACCCTTACTTTCTATTCCCTTTTTCTCCAACAAGAGGCACGAATGTCCTGAACTTGCAACAAATACTAATTTCTCGCAAATATCTGCCATTTGAGTTAAACAGGGCTTAATGAAAGACACACAAATGTGATGTATAATAACTAAATTCAAAGTGGCAAAAAAAGACTAAAAGATTGCTAATCTTGCAGGTTGCTCATTTGCTAAACTTCATCAACAAAGTGCATTAGTACCCTGTGATAACAAATATTTCAAGTTGTTTGTTTGCTAAAAAGAATTAAGTATCATACCGCAATGAGAAAAAACAGAAACAGAAACCAACAACAGCAGTCTAAGCCACTGTGCTCTCTGTCTCATGGACAGAGGGGCAGGCTCGTCTCTTTTTTCCCCTGAAGCTTTATGAACCTGAGGCTACTTTCTGGCAAAGTCCTTTTTTTTTTTTAATCAAAATTTTCTCACAAGTTCCCCCTTCATTTTAAGACCATATTCTTATATTCATGGGAAAAAAACTAATTGAGAAAAACAAAACAAAGCCAACAAAACAAAACCAAATCATCATTTTGGAAAAAAAACCCCAACTGTCAGTAAAATAGTTGTGACATTCTTGGCTCTCAGTTTGCAAGGAGAGACTGGGGAACCACCGTGGACATGAATTTTTGTCTCCACAGTCCAGATCCCCCTAGATGAAAATGTATATTTTAACATATATTAGCTAGCGTGTGTTAATTAGCCCGTATTAAAAGCATAGAATGGAGAAAGTCAGTCACAATATCCTTGCATGTTACTTGGCTGAGTTCAGTCTCATCAGGTGTTACCAATGTAACATGTTAGCATGTCGATTTTAACACTTATCAACTAATACTTGGAAAAAAAAAATCTTTTCTTTCTTTTATGTTTGACAAGACTCTGAATGTTTGCCTGAAATTAAGGGTAGCAGTTAAGGTTAGTCAGAGCGTGACTAATCGCACCTGAATCTTAGGGTTTTTTCCTACTACAGAATTATCTTCACACATTTTACTTCAGTGTAACAGGCTGTGGTAAGACATACCCCATGCCACAAGCCTGAGCATCAGCACCTTTCTCTTCTACAGAAATCCTAAGTCTGAATCAAATCCAGGGTAATCATGGGGAGAATCTGGATAGGAAACTTTAAAACACTATCAGTTTGGTGAGCTTGGAATAGGATCCCATGTTTCTGGTAAGTGTGGGACTGGAAGGGATAGGTAAGACAGGAGCAGATCACAAAGCATACACCAGCCTGTAGGACAGCTATTTTCTTGCAGTGGCCTTGAGGTTGAGCACCATCTCTCTGCCAGGCTCTGAGCAAAGACCAAAGGCTCCCCATCTCCCAGCCCTCAGAAATGGCTTGGAAATGGAGCTCCTTCTGAGCGTACCATGTATTTCACCCCACGAAACCTGGTGCTGGTTGTGCATTGCACTGATAACGAGGACAGTCAAGGCTCTGGATAAAGCTCAGTACACCTCTTTGAAAACACTGAAATGCCGTAGTACTTGTTTCAGACAGGAACTCTTCTTTGTTTTCAAAGGTGAAAGGGGACTGCTTTATATAAGGCAGTCTCCATTAACATGGGTTTTCATGGGAGAACAAAAGCCAATGATGCAATTTTTCCTGCTTAGAATCTCAATTAGAAACTTGGATTTAGCACCAGTACACAGCTTTAGGAGTAACTAGGAAATGGGAGAGAAGAGTTGATGCAGAGGAAGGGATTTCTGAAAGTGAAAAACCTTTCTTTAAAGAGAAAGCCAGTCATAATACCCTATAATTTAATAGCAAACCAAAAAGGATGGTAGGTTCTTTAAATACTCCATCAGGAAAAATGCAGAATGTTGCTAGTATTTTCTGTGTTTAAGCACACAAAATAGATGTGAAAGACAGCTGCTACATGACAGAGTCTGGGTCTTCTTTTGCAGGATATAAAGAAGAACCCAATAGATTCATACTAGCACTGTTAAAAGCTCTTGAATATCAAGAGCACTGGAAAAAAAATTACAATATTTGAACCTTGGGTAGGGAAAATTTCAGTTAGTGTTGTGGATACGAGAATCCCAGGAATTTCTGAGCTTTAGCACACAACACAAACTTCCCCTGTCATCTCACATAGACCACAAAGTGTCAGAGGAACCAACAAATGCAAGAGGGCAACCAGTTATTAAAAACTGGGATCTCAGCCTCTGTGCCTCAACTTCCTCATTAGGGGAAAAAACTCATCTAATTATAGGAAATTTGTAGAAATTATACACCTTAAGAACCTAGAGCACAGTTAAAACACAGTGCAAAAATTTGATTACCAGGTAAAACGATACATGCGTTTATATAAAGAGGTAGAAAATTTGTAAAACATGTCTTGGTTTTAAAAAAAAAAAAAAAAAAAGTCTTATTGCAAACAGCATTTATTTCCAAAGTATTTTATCTCCCATATGAATAAGATTAATGTGTGCTATAAGAACAGACTGGTTAAATTATCTCACCAAGTAGGCAGGGAGCTGAACAGATGGCAGCACCACTGAGGAAGCAACAGGAATCACTAGTCCTCGCTTGTCCAGATGATCTTTATCATTTCCATAACATTAGAAAATGACTCACCTATGAAATACAATTTCTGAGGATGAGGGAGAAAATTTCCCTTTTTTTCCCCTGGAATGGAAGATTATGGACTGTCTAGACATCAGCATTATACTGTTAGTAGTTCTAAAAGGAAATCACATAGATACCCCATTTCTGCTAATTTGTGGGCTTTCTTTTTTAAAGACCACTTATTTGATAGAGAACGTTTATTCAGAATGTACATGAACTACGTGCAGTCTGCTGGTAGCTGCCTCGGGTTATTTTGTTTCTTTGTAGGCAGGGGTTTTTTTGAATAAGATTATCTTGAACTGCACATATAACTTTATCTTGCCCATAAAGGAGGCTGGTTTACAGCACAATTAGCGTGCCCAGCCAAAACATGCATGACAGCATTTATAGGGATTCAATCCCTTACACACAGAAGGCAAACTATGGTTGGGTTTGGGCACTTTTGAATTTATACAATTGTATGAGGCACACAGGGGAAAAAAATCCTTGGTCATAGCGAGAAACAAAGCTTCCTTCTTCCTGCTTATTAATCCCATCCTGCCATATAGTCCAAAGCAAAGGAGCAAGGTCTTAATTACAGGAGTTACTGGAGTACTTCCCTGCCTACAGAGCACAGCAGAGCCTTTTGAGAAAAAGAATTGTTTTTCTCACTATTTTCATTAACAGCTAGAGCTCACAAATGAGTTTTTAAGTACAGTGTTGCACACTGAGGCCAAGAAAACTAGCTCAGTTGCACTGAATGGAAGAGAGCAGCATGGAGCCTGTTTAGGGTTTGTCTAGGGTTATTTTTCTTTGACTTTGCATGCCAGTATGCAAATTCTTAAACAGCAATATTTAGCAATTTTTAGTAGCAATTTGCAGACAATGAGGCAAATATATATTTGACATAGTTCAGCTGAGGTCAATGGTGATGCATTAGCGATTAACTATGGCCAAGGTCTATAAACATACTATGCAGACAAACAGGTCTTTGATGCCTCTTGATATCTAGATGAGACCAGTTCCGGGGGGAGGGGGGGGGAGGGATGGGGACAGGAAAGAGCACAGCACTTAAGGTCTCAGAAACTTGTCCATCACACAAGCAATTGAAAAGAGCAAGTTAAATTAGGCCACAGACTGGAACAGAGCTTCTAAAGTCTGATCTGGCACCAAGTAAGATGCTTCTTGTAGCCAGCTGTCTGTACTTTACAGACAAAAAGCCTCCCAGGGTAACTCTTGCAGAATAAGAGAGGTGGAAATGTTCTCTGTGTTGCAGAATGTTATTCCAACACGAATCTTGCATATTTTTTTTTTCACAGTAACTCTGAGGTTTATAGAATCATAGAATCGGTTAGGTTGGAAAAGACCTTTAAGATCATCGAGTCCAACCGTTAACCTAGCACTGCCAAGTCCACCACTAAACCATGTCCCTAAGCACCACATCTACCCGTCTTCTAAATACCTCCAGGGATGGGGACTCAACCACTTCCCTGGGCAGCCTGTGCCAGTGCCTGACTACCCTTTCGGTGAAGAAGTTTTTCCTAATATCCAACCTAAACTTCCCCTGGTGCAGCTTGAGGCCGTTTTCTCTTTTCCTATCACCTGTTATTCAGGAGAACAGCCCGACCCCCACCTCGCTACAACCTCCTTTCAGGTAGTTGTAGAGAGCAACAAGGTCTCCCCTCAGCCTCCTCTTCTGCAGACTAAACAACCCCAGCTCCCTCAGCCGCTCCTCATAAGACTTATGCTCTAGACCCTTCACCAGCTTCGTTGCCCTTCTCTGGACACACTCCAGCATCTCAATGTCCTTCTTGTAGTGAGGGGCCCAAAACTGAAGACGGTATTCGAGATGTGGTCTCAGCAGTGCCAAGTGCAGTTTAATGTCCTTGAATCAGGGCAAGTGCACAAAGCTGAGGGATGATGACTTTTTTATGATGGGACAGTGCTGGAGGGTATAACCACTGTACTCCCTGAATCTTATAAGGGATTTCTTAACTTAGTTGATGATGCAATACATGCCTGAGTTTGCCTTCAGACTACTTTTACACTGCGGATAGTCAAAATGCATATGCCTGGCCTGAGTAAGGCACAAAATTATTAAATGTAAAAGGCTACAAAATATACTGAAAGTCAATAATGCACGGGTAAGAAAGGAATACAGTCCTCCTGGGAGGTGACATACAGAAACGATGTTTGCATACACAAGAGAAGACATATCTGCAGCTCTCCCTTTATTCAGAAATAACAGTGAGTAAGACCTGCAAGAGCCATTTCCTGGCTGAAAAAAACCCAAACTGGTGGTATCTACGCTGGATGTTTTTTTCCTTATTAGCTCTTCTTAAAACACAAACACCAATCCTACTTACCTTATACAGCAGTGACCTTGGCAAACAAGCAAAAGCCTACCAACCCATCAACCCAGAGACAAGTGCACTTGTGCAAGGCCCAGATACAACCCCTTAATGTTCATTATTGTAATCAGGGAAGATGCTCTATTAGTGCTTCGGTTGCTCTTTCATATCCATGACCCCTCATAACTCAACTGCTGTCCTGCTTGTCTGCTCCCAGAAAAGCCACGCTGGAGCCACAGGAAATCCATCCATCTCCTCTGGGAGAAAAATCCTCTTCAAATAAGCGCCGAGTGCTGTCGCTAGCTGCCAGCCAGCTCCCTGGCACCATGGGAAACATCCACTAGGACCACATTTATTGTAGTCGGTGCTCTCTGAAAGCCCAACCATGCACAAGGAAGCTCAGCACACACCCAGACACTTCTCCATCACCACTTTTAAATCTGCCAGTACAACTACATCTTAAATATGGCTGGATTCAAGAGAAGAGGTAGGATGTGGCTTGGCCTATGCAACAATAATATGGGATAAATAATTTGTTTTAAAGGAAGTCTGAGGCCTCTTTTGAAAACAATGAAGTACATAAATGCAGAAAAATGTTCACCTTGGGTAAACTATCTCTGTTATTAAAAGAATTTGTCTATTCTTTATCTTTTCTGCATAACATAACAGAATTTCTTTAAATAAATGACGTTTTTATTTTCCAGTGAAGCTTTTCACTCCGAGGTATGTGAAAATGCAAGGTACCAGTACTGCATGGACTTGCTTGTTCAGCTGGCCAACTGCAAGGACAGGGTACCACCACACACACCAGCAGAAGCTGCAGCATGGGGGGAAAAGGTGGGAGGGAGAGAGACTTCATATTACAGGTGCACTTTGTTGAAGGGCCAAATTAGTGCTTCAGTGCTTGCTGATATTTTCTAAAAGAAAAGTAGTGAAAACTCTAGGAAAATACTAAATAAATAATAATAAAAAAAGATCTATGTTCTGAAGAACATGAAAGTTCTTCCCAAAACAACTGAAAGCAAAATGTCTGCTTCATATACAACCTTTCTCAGACCAAAATAATTTTTCCCACCCTTGTTTGAACAGTAATAGGCTATCAAGTCTGTGCAATAAAACCCCACACCACAAAGTGAAAATTACAGCAACAACAAAAAAATCTGAACCTAACTGGAGAACAGCCTAGCTGAAAACACAGGTTCCATCTGTGTATTCGTGAGAGGTGGCAGCGATAAATCACATTTGGAAGTTAACCCCGATCATGCTGAAATAACGAAGGTTTCTAATGGATTACAGATGAGAGCTGGAAAGCAGAAAGCCAGACGAGGAGAAGGCACATGGCTGCACACCCCAAAAGCCCCTGAGTTATGTGCTTCAGTGGAGGAAGTGACATGTGTTTATTTTACTTTGCTGTTGTTTTCACAACCCGTTTTACCACACCATTGAATGACACCATTATAGGGCCTGAACTGTTTTTCAGCTGCAGCACTAGCTTTAAAAATAACTTGACCTTCCAGACCTGAGATGGGAATGATGCTTAGGGCTGTCTCCACTACTTCAAGGCACAACTAAGAGGGAAGATTTCTTATAAAGTCCAGCATACAAAACTATTAAACAAAAATGTTTAAATACATGTAACAAAAACTGTTTTTAAAGTTTCAGTAATAAGACAAGCTTTGATATTTTAAACATCGTAAGACGTATGATCCTTATACCAGAATTTTGCTGCCGTGGTGGGCAGGAAAGAAATAGTCAAGGCTAAATTTCCTTAAGTAGCGGCATGTAACAAAGAAGAAACCAGCCTATTTTGATTTTATTGTCCTGGGCTTGCTTACAGCCCCCCAGGGAAAAGGTCAGTGAAACATGATATGAAAAACACAATGCTAATCCATTCTGCATTTAGTTCTTGATGGAAAGAAAGATTGTCTCTCCAATCCACTCTAAGTCATTGCCATGATTTTTGATGAAGTGAGAACAGGGCTGAAAAAAACCTCCAATAATTTGCTATCTTTGGAAGCAAGGAGCTTTCCAGTTTTAGTCAAAGAACAAAATTTTTGCTAACTAACTATCCTGCCTTTAAATAGATGATCATGGCTCTTCCTGCCTCAAGGCACAAAGTTAGAGAGGCTGTAGCAGTGATTATTCTGACTATGCAAAGAATCAATATCTCTGATATTTCTGAGTTCAGCTAAGAACAAAAATGTAGACTGTGTTAGGGGAACTTCAGAGTTTCAGATCATAACATGCATTTATTGGGTCTGAAAAGGAAATATGGTTCCCCGAAGTAAATGGGTATAAAGGAATGATTAATCTACATAGATGCTGCTGAAGCTGAGCTGGTAGTTGATTCACCTTGCCTTTCTGATTGCTGCAGTGTGAAGCTAGGTAATAATATTCATTGAATTCCTGCAAACTAGTCCTCAGCTCACCCAGGCAATTCACAGCCTGAATTCAGCAAGAGGCAGGCAGTGTAGCTGCCCTGTGTTAGAGCTAACCATATAAGAAGAGTTTATTACTATTGATAACAGGCTAAAAGGAGGAGGATTTCCTAAACAGAAACACTAGCAGGGTTGTAAATTTCTTATTTTAGGTTTCCAGACCCACACAGGCTGTCTCTTTTCCTTCCCAATCCTCTAAAACTTTTTAAACTTCAGAACATGCACAGTCATTATTTCTTCCCCTTGAAGCTGCTAATACAATTTCAAGTGAACTAACAACATAATAGGGTTTTTTTTAAATCTATTAGCAATTTAAGGTTCAATTTCATTTATAGTCTATAGAGTGATTAATTTTAAAACAGAGTTATGGCTCTGGTATATAACTCCATCTCATAACAAATTCAGTAAAAAGAAATTATGTAGTCAGGTTAGGAGGAAGAGTCATTCATAACTTTTAGAGGGCAAGAAAAGTGGTAATGGAAAATTCATAACCTACCTTTTAAAAGTGTTTGTGAAGGATAAAAGCATAAAACAATGTAAAAATCTAATACATGAAAGCTGTCAAGGGACTGACTTCAAATCATCACTAACATTTATAGAGCATGGGCAAACAAAGCTGTGTAAAAAAACAACTGTACCTCCTAGCCTCCAAAACAAAAATATTCTGATGATGACTCAAAGATCGGCAATAAAATGAATGTCAGAAACATACTAATCACATAAATCTACTTCTACAGCTATTTCTTACCTGCGTAACAACTTACTGCACAGTAAAACGCTTATGAGAATTGCTGACAAAACAAGGTGAGCACCAGTTCTACAAAGTGCCTATGGACATGTCTGATAGTATCATGAATAAGCCTATCCATAGGCTTTCTTGGACACCTTTTATGCTTCTGCTTCAAAACATGCTTAGAGGCATTTGTGAATTGGAACTTCTTTTCTGACATCTTGCAAAGGTGTCTCCAGATTCAGTCCTCCTTCCTCGTTGTGTTTCAAGTCTTGGACTACAAATCAAGACCATCCTTTTTCTCTATATATTTCTATATTCCTAGTTACTTGACAACCAATACCTGTCTATACCTATTGGTTAGATTTTTTACTTCTTCTTTACTTTTTCTTCCCTGTTTTTTGTATCTGTCTCGAGCTCTCTGTGTTCCTCATTTGAGAGGGGCAGATAGTCGCTGCACATGAAACATCACTTGTGAGAAGCTCTTTGGGAAAAATTCCTTGGCCAGAATTTTGCCATTTCAATCAAGTACAGCTGCTAAGCACAGAACCAGAAACTGGTATCTTCTCACTGCTGTTGTGTTGCCACTTCCATTGGGAAAATGAGACAGGAGGGAATATGAGCAACAAACATAAACTACCCTGTATCATTATCCAAAACTTACAATATTGCATTTGCAAACAGTATTGCCTTTGCATCCCATTTTCGTGACTAGGTATGCAGGACTGATGGGAAATGACCCATTTTTGACCCATCTCACTCTGAAGCTGACACTGTAATGCCACAGCAATTCTTCACGTATAATTCACAGCCAGCGTCAGAAAAGACATCCTGACCATTTCACTGAAGTGAAAATCACATATCTATGATGATGCCTTTGAGGCACATTTGGCTGAAAAAGCCAATGTACTGCGCTTCAGAAGGAGAAGAAAGGCTACACCAGCAGAACGAATGAGCAATGAAGACGAAAATTGCATTAATATCTAGCCCTACCTATTTGTTGGGTTTTTTTGAACAATAACGTCACAGGAGCAGACAAGCTCTGATTATGTATGAGCATCTGCACGTACACATCTAAAACATTTGCCAGCAAAAGTGCATTTCGCTCAATCCTGAAGCTTAAAAGTGGATTTGACCATTACAATGAAAGGGTGATAACACTGTCTGACCTCTGCCTGACTCGCTGCCCTCCTCCTGGATGCTGACTGGCACTGACTGTTGAGAAAAACTAAAAATAATGAGTTTCTCTTGTATATTGTAATAAGGGCAAAGGGAGAAAAAGAGGTGACACATTTGAGTTTCTTGCTGTTCACCCTCCTGTCATCTTCCTCGTACATTTTTCCCCCTGAGAATAGCGTTTGTTGCAGAAAGCACAATTAGCACGGATGATGGGAGCCAAGAACTTATTAATGATTTCATACCAGTACCAAACTGGCAATGAGTTTGGGGTTTTGAGGCAGAAGAGGCAATTGAACAGGAGAGCCTACTCCACAGAGGACCATACTTAAGGATGGCATCACATTGCCACACAGAGCAGATTTCCGTTTTCTAATGTGTAGGCTGAATGCATTCAAATGAGAGGATGCCATCATATAGAGTACAAAAATATAAACCCCAAAGATGCTTTCTTTTCTCATATTTTTCAGGGTTTCATAGGTTTTGCTTCTATGTGATGTTTGTCTTTTTATTTGTGTCATAGAATTATAGAATCATAGTTTGGTGGGGTTTTTTTGCCAAGGAAATTTTTACTAGTTGATAACTATCCAAAGGCATGTATTAGAAGAGTCATGCTCAGTGTCACTCTGATTGCACCTAACAAATTATCCACTTCTGGGGTCAGGTCACCAGCAATGCTTTGTGCCCTGGTATCGAAGACGTTTCCCTAGGAAAAGGTAAATCCCATTTCCTAATATTACCTAGTAAATCCCAGGAGAAACCCTTACAAATAAATCAGTATTGATTAAAGGACAAGAAAAAACACACTGAAAATAAATCTGTTTTTTCAACAAATAAGAGCAGATGTGGAAGCTCAAGTTCCTTGGCTGGTAATTATTGTCCACATGTGATCAGCATGCATGAGTTTCTCTCAAGGTCCAAGAACTAATCACAGCACCAGAAGAGATCATTAGGTTTTTCAGTTTTGTTTGCTGGATCTCATCTCTGAATCAATGACTCTTCAGCGCCATCGGTTCTGCACTGCTTAATCATGAACAATGTCAAAAGTTCAGGAGGAAGCAAGTTAGGAAAACAGGCAGTGATGCATCCGTATGCAGAGAAAGGGAGAAAGTCAATAACAGAAGGTGAAGTTAGGCAGAGCTAAAATGCATGTGGGGACACCCAGGAGAAGAGAAATATGACGGCACTGCTTGTGTACTGATGACTGGGAATGCATCAAGATTACTGTTCTGTAACCCCAATGAGCCCTCAAGGCATAAAACGTACAACAATTACCAGGCACATTCTAACACTGAATGAATGGGAAGAACAGTGTCAGTTTCTCAGAGAAGCTGTAACTCTTTTTTTTTTCTTTTTTAAATTGAGAACTGCTCAGGATATTTAAAAAAAAAATATCAAAGGGAATTAACTGGAACAGGGACGACAAACTTACTTTCATTCTTTGTTTAATGTTCTTTACCAGTGGCACACGTCACTGAAACTTATGCTCTATTTGCTTATGTACTCAGGCCGTGAGGACTTTCAACAAAAATTTCTCCTTCTCTTTGTTATGTCTTTATTTTATCAGGAGTAGTGCTTAAGCTTTTGGACTCGAGCTTCAGAAAGTCTGGCACCCAGGGTATTCTTCCCTTCCTGCTTAATCCCAGGCAAATGAATGAAGTCACAAGGTACAAGCCAGCACAGCTCCTGGGCTCTTGCTCCTGAGAATCCAGATCACATTGCAAGGATTCGTTAAAAATTGGCAAACACAGCTAATCCCAGCACTGCCAAAGACCATCTTGCTCCACACCACTTGAATAGACAAAAGCCCAAGTTATTCTTAACCAGCAAATTAATACTGAAAAGAGTGAGTCAGCACAAGCAGTTCTGATGAAGGCTTCCTCATCCAGAAACAAAAACAAGTCAGGAAAGTTATCCATTTTTAAAAAAGTAGAGGCCACACAAAACTAACATTTTCTCAGTTCAGAGAGCTGCTAGTCCGATACCCTGCCTCTGGCAGCAGCCACTCACAAGTGGGTAACACCTAAGAAATGGGGACATTACATGATGATGCTTTCCCTGGTGTCCCCTCCCAGTCCCCTGTATGAGGGGGTTGAGGAACTTTCTAAGCTGGGTGCTGGGTCTGGATCTTCAGGTATAAGCAGCACTGATGGCACCATCCTCCATGAAATCTGTCTCACTGCTCTTTAAATCCAGGTACACCTCTGGCCTCCACAGCTGTCCTCTCAGCATGTTCTCGCAGAATACCTTGTACAGGGGGGTACATAAAGGGCTTTGAAATGCTACCTAGACACAAATAAGGGGTCATTATTTCGCAGATCTTATGTAAGGACGAGCACTGCCAGATCCCGATTTGATTAATTACTGCCTAGAGATTACGGAGCACAACGGAAAGTACACCCTCTTTCATTTTCTATTTGAGGCCCTGCAAAGGACCCTTTCTGAAAGAAGCAGCTGGGAATTTGAGTGTTTATAATAAGGCACACTGTATTTATGCAACAGTCCCTTGGTTATGCTCCATTATCCTGCCTGGCCTTTTTTTGACCTCCCTACTGTCCATTGTTTGACTCTGTTATTCACAGCAAGGCTAAATGCCAGAACCTTGCCAAAGAAAAGGGAGTCATGCATGTGTCGGATCACAAGTTTGCATCCTAAGTCATTGCTCCAGGGCCATTAACAGGAAACACAACCAACCAAAACTGCTTTTGGTAGCTTGCAGGTGTATTTGAGGGCGAGAACAGCAGAACAAGGAGCTGAAGATTACCCTGAGAAAACAGTGCCACAACAAAATATATTTATCCTGCACTGTTGACCTTCCTATTCTATTACAGTTGATGCTTATGAGGAGCATGAGCTTGGAAACACAATAATTTTATCAGCAATTATAGGGGTATAGCAATTTAGGATTATAAACCACATTTCAGGAAATAAAAAAGTGAATCTTGCCACGGCCACCTTTGGTTTCACCTGCAGGAGTGAGTGGTTTGTTGGCCAATGCATGAAACAAGAACCACAAGAAAGTGTCTGGTGGTAACTGAGTAGCAGATGAAGTTGAATGGCAGATTTATAATTAAACCTTTAACTGTTAATAAGGGCACTCAGAAGCAGTCGACACAGGACAGGTCTTGCTGCCTATACTCAAAGCTCTTCCTTGGATAGATACACAGTATCAGGCTACTAGTATATCTATCCCTTTCACAGCATAAGGAGAGATTTGGTAGGACTACAAGTCACAGCTCACTTTATTTTTCTGTCTCCAGCACATAAAGAAAGCCACTTTGTTTCTTTTCAGAAGTAAAGTTTGGTGAGCAGGGAAAGTAAACACACAGGGCAGAGAAAACCATTTAACAAACATCAGCATCTAACTCCACAAAATAATACCCTCACAAAACCACTGTAAAAACTACATGAAAATTAGTAAGAAAGTTTTGTCAGCAAACACCCATTGATGACAACCTCCACAGTTTTGTACCTTCCAGACTGCCTCATGCCGCAAAGCCAAGCTTTACACTTCAGTGTGGTCTGCTGCTATTTTTTCCCATTGCAGCTGGTGGCGACAACAGTCACCAAACCCATCTGCATGCTACCTTTATTGCCTGTTAAGAGAAACTCTGCGGTGGACCTCTTTTTTCAGAGGTTACACCTTGGTCCACATCAGCCTGAAGTGAGCAGACATAGGCACTTGTACACGGAATAGTGAGACTGATAGGAACACAGCATGAATGGAAGGTGTCAGAAAGACAAAACAGAACAGGGGTTGAAGGCATGGCCAGCAGTGATGGTGAAGAGCACCACTTGCAGTCAATCCAACGATAGCCGTCACTTACAAACATGCACTGCTGATTTTCCAGAGACCGTGTCAAGAGGACAGGAATTTGGAGCAAGGACAGGCTCACTCTCCACCCTGCTGTCCTGGTTTCAGCTGGGATAGAGTAAATTTTCTTCTTAGTAGCTGGTATAGTGCTGTGTTTTGGATTTAGGATGAGAATAATGTTGATAACACACTGATATTCTAGTTGTTGCTAAGTAGAATTTACACTAGTCAAGGACTTTCCAACTTCCCATGCTCTGCCTGGTGCACAAGAAGTTGGGAGGGGGCACAGCCAGGACAGCTGATCCAGACTGACCAAAGGGCTATTCCATACCATATGACATCATGCTCAGTATATAAGCTGGGGGAAGAAGAAGGAAGGGGGGTACGTTCAGAGTGATGGCATTTGTCTTCCCAAGTAACCATTAGGCGTGATGGAGCCCTGCTTTCCTGAAGATGGCTGAACACCTGCCTGCCAATGGGAAGCAGTGAATGAATTTCTTGCTTTGCTTGTGTGTGTGGCTTTTGCTTTACCTAGTAAACTGTCTTTATCTCAACCTACAAGTTTTCTGACTTTTACTCTTCCGATTCTCTCCCCCATCCCACCGGGGGGGAGTGAGTGAGCAGCTGGGTAGTGCTTAGCTGCTGGCTGGGGTTAAACCACGACACTGCTCAGCCTAAAGCCCCCAGAGATCCTGCAGATCTCTCTAGTCTAGATAGAGCACAGGCAAGTAAGTGCCTCCACAGGAAAAGCGTTAACACCTGACTGCTTACAGAAACTGTTAACATGTTTTTAAAGAGGTCCAGATAAGACACAAGTGTAAACTGGAATTTGATTTGAAGCAGGTCAGCAACATCTAATAAAATTTCCCATGTGTCAGAACATTATACTATTATACAATCATTAGGATTAAGGGCAATCTGAAAACTTTTCCTGAACACAGAAGGAAACAATGCATTTTAAAGCAAACTTTTCCACTTCTCAAGACAAAAACCCATTAGCACTGTCAGCAAAGGAGGGAGAAAAATTTATAAGGGTGGCTAGGCACCAGCAAGCTGGAAAATCTCCCTTCAGCAGGCTTTACTAAAAACAGGAGGGAGAAAAGAAAAACACCTCCCAGTGGGCAAAGTAACAAATTTATATTCTAAGCCTAATTTAGAGCTGGTTCTAGCCAGTTGAAGGAACTTTCAAAACAAAGGAATGTAAATATAGACATTTAGAGTGACTATGCTAATACTAACCTAAGTTGTGATGAGAGAGCTCTCCTGACAGGCGGAACAGTTCTGCCTTCTCTCTATCACTCCTCTGCTGAACTTTGTTTCTCAGACAGCTCTGACCTCCACAGTCATCTCTGTGGGCTTCTCTGGCATCACATTCCTACAGCTTCTTTTCAAAAAGCAGTGCTTGCATGAAGGTACATTAAGATGAAGACACCATTAGCAATGGCCACACTGAATACTTCACTGTATTTCCTTACTCATTCTCCTTCTAGAAATGAAGCCATTGCTGCAAGCACCAGCATAAAGTTAGCAAGAAAATAAATATATTTATAACACAGGCTTTATTTAATCAGTGCAAATACCAAAAGAAACTTCTATTCTTCAGTAGATTGAGTGGGGTAAGTCTGTCAATGCAGTGACTGGGAAGCATAGGACAACATCATGAGGGAGGAGCGAGATCATGGAAGGATGCTGCATGCATTGTCAGAGTCAACATTGCAGTCACTTAAACCACTTCACCATCTAGGATAATTGTCAAAGCACAACCACAGGTTCCCTATTCTATGCATGAAGAAAATTAGACACCTATGAAGGAAAGCAAGCTACTAACACTGAAGAGAGTTCACTACTCTCTAAGAGAGATTTGTCACTATGGCCAAGCTGCTAAAAGGTTCTTCCTGCAGTACATGGTTTGTAGCAGTAATTTCTCTCTTGGACTTATCTTTTCCATCTTTCTTCAACACAGAGTTGGATAAAGTTACCTCACTTGGTAACCTGAAGCTACCTCCCTCCAAGAGCTCAGTAGTCAAACCACTAGCCACAGACATGGGAGATCCAGGCTGAAGACCATGCTTTTTCTGAGGGATGGAGACAGCCTTTGCTGAGGACTGTCACCTCACAGAGGAGAGACTGGGGTTCTGGTCTCTGCCCCAATTAATATTTAAGTATTTCTTATTAAACATTAATTGAAATAGGGACTAGAACTAGTTCCCTATTCCCAGCTGAGTGGCTTAGCCTTTAGGCTACAGTCATTCTTATGAGCTTGCACACTCTCGCTCTCCCTGACCCACAAAATACTAACTATCCCCCAACAAAATGAAACAGCTTCATCTGAAGGAATGAAGAGCCTGCCAACTGACTGTTAGCACACTTTCTTCAGAGGGAGAAGTGGATTCATAATCCCTCAGGCAGAGAAGAAATTGGACCCCCAAACCCTGACACAATCACAGAATCAGAGAGTGGAAGGACATCACTAGGTGATGAGGTCAGCTGGAGAAACATCTGCTTGGAGGATGCTAGTAGCACCTACAGCAGTGCTCAATATCCAGCAACAATGTAGTAATAGCCCTCAGTCTAAGTCAGAGGTATTGTTGAACATGTCTGGAAACACACCATTAGATGGGCAGGAAATTTTACAGATAGAAATTTAGGCACCTAATGACTATGGGAGCCTCCAGGAACAGATGACAACTGGACGTGTTAAAGATCTCAGTTTTGAACCTTACTACATCCTACATTAAACAGGAAGTGCTGTGTACCTAAATCCTGTTATAGTCTAACCCTAGAGCAACAAGACATAAACCTGAAATTGGTGTGGGTATTAGCTAGATATGTGTTCATATTTAAAGTTTTTAGGTTTTTCTCTCATTTTTGACACTTCAGAATAAAGCCTAACTCTTCAGACTGAGAAAGTATGATTTCTAAATAGGAAATAGCCAATTAGAAAATTTTTTGAAGGTATATTTAGTATAAAAATACAATTCTTAATATTTTTTTTAGATAAAAGTCAACTTGAACACACCACCTGTAAATTTTTTCCATCTCTCATGTATTTTCAGAATGCAGATCTGGCCACTTAGCATGAGGTTACATTTCTGAAGTGGCCATAGGTAACAGTAAAAGTTATCATTATTGACCCAGCACAAGTGCTCATGCTTTGCATCATACGCACATTCCCCTCAAAAAGAATCCAAGCTATCGCATCCATATGTTTCCTCGTTAGCATGAAGTACAAGATCTTTCTACAGCTGAAGTGAATAGAAGCTTAGCTATTGATTTCAAGGGCAGCGGGGCTGCACAATTTCATCCTAGATTTTTTTTTCCACCTGGTTTCAGCACATAATGCCTTATATTTTTCTCCCCACCCAGTTTTCCAGTGCCTTCATCCCTGCTTTTGCCCTCCAGAAGCCCAGGTGTGTGCTGTTGCCATGGCCCATTAACATTGCCATCCCGTAAACCTCCCTGTTCATCTGTTATCTCCTGGACTGCAGGTACCCAGGTGCCGACTTCTTTCTGCAAGCCCAGCAGCTGCTGCAGTGACTTTAGTAGCACAGGCTATGAGTTTTAACCCTTTACTTCCCGGCTTTCTTATGTTATTCCTCCTTCTTTTCACTAGTCTTGCTGGGAAGAAAGAGCTGACCCATACTTGCCAGCCACTTCAGGCACAAAAGCATTCATTTACCCACCTCACACAACTCCTAATCCTAGTCAAAACTCAAACCATACCATCATCTTTCATCTCCATTTTCTACAGCTTCACCTGCTTCCCTTCTTTGCTTCATGTTTTTTCCCCTCAGTTGCCACCTCTTTTGAGGCAGATGCCCAGCTCCAAGGCATTCAGCCTCCTCATGAAGAAGGAGTATGATCTCATCACAAGAACTTTCTGCTCCAGCATCTGGGCTGGATCATTTCTGCTTGCATAACCATCTCTGTCAGTTATCAACTTCTCAGAGTAGTGACTTCATCTTCTTTATCCATCTCTAAAGTGCTCATGGTTACCATAAGGAAAGATTTTTCAATAGCACAAATGGAAGAACCAATCATTCATCTCCCGACTATAAGTAAATACTGTTTTTAAACAGGAAAAAACAAACACTCGAGAATTAGAAAATTACAAAAGATTGTATTTAAAAAAAATTTTTCTTTAATATTTATTATCAAGTCAGGTGGTTAGAAAAGGTTAAATGAGCTAATAACCATATTGATCTCTCCATAAAGAGACGCCACCTACCATAAACTGTGTGATTCATAACATACATGAAATCCGGTCTCTGCTAAAAAATTATATCTCTGGCCTCACTTCTAAAATCAGTGTATTTTCTGGTTCAGATTACAGCCATTTTAAGAATCTCCAAATAATGTTCTACGTCCCCTGTCTGAGGTCTTGGTGGAAGAAAAGAATGAAAAGGGCTACCTGCTTTGCAAAATGTGTATTTTAGTTAAATGATGACTAACAATATTCCTACCCAAAACTCTAGGGATTTTTATTACATCAAAAATAATGTTGCTGGTGTTTTACTCCTTTGATCATTTTAACATGAATCTAGAAAGCCATCTGTGTACAGAGATTTCTGGTTCATCCTTCACCATCAGGGTGAAACAAATGCTCAAGTTCTTCACAAATATGTCTTTTTCTGGTGATGAGCATTGAAATCAGTTTGTTTGCTTTCCCAGACTGAGATGCATAATCTCCAGAGACCTAAACCTGATACTTTCCCTTTTATAGCAAGAGGGATCCAGGTCAAGCTGCCCTGCAGACATCAGCTGTGACTACACGGCAGATACTTGCAAAAAGGCATGAATTTTTAAACTCTGGGGCTATGGAATTCCCAAGATTCCTAAAAGCCATCAGCATTCATGCGAGCTTATTCCGATGGTTCACAAAATGCTCATACACATTCATATGACTATGGATTTCTGTGCAAATTCAGAAAGCAGAACCTATTCACAAGGGAACTCCCACAACAGACTAGAGAATGGAGGAGCACTGACTGTGTTATTTAGGGGTGTGGTACCAATAACACGGGTCACTTTTTGAAAACCTAGTAGTCAGTCTTCAGTATCATAAGGGACTGAGTGCACAGAAAAAGTACCATAAATTTGTCATCTATGCAAAAACGCTATTTCCAGAACCACAAAGCAGTTTTTCAAACCTTTTATATTAAGTCTGAAGGTGAAAAGAGTGATTATTTTTTGGTTTATCTTATAAGATATCTTGGTAAGGTTTAAAAAACAACTATAAAGCATATTCTCTTGAGGGGGGTGAAACAAGGAGGGGAAGAGACAGAACGCAGCCAAGTAACTTACATCTAGACTATATCTTTACATCACTCAATACAGCTGCTCACATAAAGACCACCCTTTTTTCTTCCTTTTTTTTCTCTAACTAGATTTTCAAATATACTGGTTAAAGAGATGAATTACTTTCTTATTGTAGCAATCTACCTGTGCCAGCTTCTAAGGACTGTCTTTATCCCGAAATGTACCAGATATTTAATAAAAAAAAAAAAAAAAAAAAAGGGGGGGGGGTGTTTTCACCTTACTGGTTGTCAAGATTTGGCGTAAGCTAAGTCTGCCTTTTCCTATCAGCAGTACCCAGAACCAAGCAGACAAAGTTCATAAACACTTTCAGTAGAAGGGCATCTCATTTCTGCAGGCACTTGAACATCACAGCCTTAGGATTTATGTTTGGACCAAAGTATACTGAGCTGTGTACAAGGGTGAGACTCCTTTGCATGTGAAAGGAGTGAAATTGAGGTGAAATACCAGTGTAATTCAGCGTGACAAGATCTCCAAGAGACTGAGGTAGGTGTCAATCATCCTGTATCTCTTATTATATTCAAGTAATTAATCATAATAGTGTCTAGTGTAAGCTTGGTAATGAACTGACTGCACTAATCTCATTTATGTTTAAACACATTGATTGTAGTTCCACAAAAAAAAAGTTCAACATAGTCAAGGACTTTATACTCAGGGTCTAACATCATCTTAATAATAACAAACAGTTTATGAGCCTTATTTTTATTCAAGTAAATTATTTTCTTGCACTTTAACTACTAGGGCTTGTTTCTATTTAGCATTAGAACAGGAAATAATCGCAGCTGGTCTCACGCTAGGGGTTACTACTATCTCCAAAGAAACGGGGACAATCAATATTCTAGGGAGGACAGGTACTGAAACTGCCTCTTGAATAACTTACAGATCAATAATCATGATAGAAAATGGAAGGCAGATTTGCGTTTGAAGGAATCCCAAGGAGACCCCAGAGGAAGGAATCGAGTACAAAGACGAATGTGTATCCTCTAGCTTAGTTGCTCATCTGTGACTGAATTCCAGGTCATTAGGATTCTGCTCGCCGGAAATCTTTAACCAAATGGTTAGGTAGGTATGTCAGCAGCTGGTTGCCTACTACCAGAGAAGCTTTTAGGATATGATTTTAGGATGCGTACATATAAACTTGATTTTCTTTTTATTTTTTTTTTTATTAACAACCACAACAGCAATTACAAACACATATTCTATTTGGATCTTGTGAATAAACAGCATATATTTACTTCTTACTGAAACCTGACTTATATTATGGGTAAGTCCAGTGCAACCATTAAATAAGATTGTTTAGCGGGAGTAAAGAAACTTGTCCTGGGAACACCCTGTCCCAGGGGTTTCTGTAGGTTAAGAGGATGCCATTCCACTCAGCTACAGAAAACATGATAATCTTTGTTAATTTGTTAAATTCACAGGAAAGAAGCATTTTCCAGAATCACCTAGGAAAGACCTCTTCCAGCAGCTGGACAGTGGAGAGAGCCCCTAAGTCCAAGCATTCCTGGGGAGAGCACGAAAGATGTGGGGTTACTTCCAAGCGCTGCCTTCCCCTGCAAGTAGTTGCTCTGCTTAGAAAACTGAATCTGTAGAGGTTTTTAAGAGAAACAGTAAGACCACTATCAATGAGCTATGAATATGTGTGTGAAAGCACTAGAAGAAATGGCAGAAGGATAAAAGAAAAGCGTGCATTTTAGGCACCTCAATGAACAGGCCATCAAGATCATGGCAGACTCACATGCAACTTCTCAGACACCCAGACTGCAAAAACAGCCTGTACCCAAGGAAGGAGACTAGAGAGCAACGAATAGATCAGCAGCGCTGCACAGTGACTTACAGGAATAAGACAAACCAAAGAGGCAAAAGATTTCGATAAATGTCAACTTACAGGCACAAAAGGCACATCCAAAATGAGCACATAGGCCCGAATCTACAAGGAATCCAGGACAGGTGATGAGGCTTGATACTCAGTATCCCTTATCCTCCATTTCACCACAATTAGTGCTGGCCAGAGTGGTGAGGGACACACATCTTAGGGAGTGTATGAGAACGTCAGCAAGAGCCAGTTTGCTAGTAAAGCTGAAGGAAACAGTCACCTTCCTCTTGTGCATGGTCTTGTGTTGAGCTCTGCTACATGGATTGTGCAAACTAACCGTTGATACGGAAAGAATAAATTAGTAAAATTAGATCAGTTCTCCACTAACTGGGATATGGAAGCAATACTAAGTAAAAAAACTTCTATCTAAACTTCTAGATGTCAAGGAAAAAAGTTAAATTATTAAATATTACTAATTTTTCCATTTAAATTAATCATTAACCACTGTGTCCCATGTGGCTAATAACTACATTTGGCTTCCTTACTGTTGCCCATTTTCTAAACATGATCATGCATTTTAATTTTGCTCTAGAGGACAAGAAATCTGATGAAAGCTTTATCTAATCCTAGCCAATCCAGACTACCCGAGAAATTATGTGAATGTTGAGAAGGAGAGGAGTTGCACAAATATCAGAAGTGTGCAGAAAATATGTTTATGTAAAAGTTACTTATATGTAGGTGTTATAAAATACAATGCAAAATACTAAGAGTACTTAGGAAATTATAGCTTCCTGAATTGGGTTTTATTATACTTGTAGCATTTTTTGTTGTTGTTTAAAAGTGAAAAACAAAAAAGTTACATTTTTTTCCTTTCCAAATCATGGCCCTCTCAGGCCAGGTGGTATCTGGGATGATCACAGACTGGTAGGTGAGCATTTTTACTTCTTGTAGTATTTTCATGAGTCAGAGCCATGCCATCCATGATACTCCAAGAAAATTCAGCCCCTTGCTCCCTGCACACCCCCATTTACCTCTTTCAAGTCTTGGACAATAGCAGTGAGCCTCTCATTCTCTGCCTGAACGTTGGTGATCACTGCCCTGCTCTGTTTCAGCTCGTTCTGCATCTCCAAAATCTTCCCAAGGTAATAAGCTTCTTTTGATGCAGACTCCTGAAGGAGAGTCTCTTCACGTGTTTCACCATCTTCAGCCACTTTGCGGTGTATTGAGAAGGACTGTCCAAATGCCTGCAGGAGGAAAAGAGTGCACAATATAAAACTACTGAAACTCTAGAAAAATTATCAACAATAACGAGCTGCTGCATAGCCAGCGTGAATGAAATAGATCTGTGAGTCCCAAACTCTGACCTAATAAATACTGACTTAGCAGCTTCCTAACAGCTGAGGGCCACCATCTCATTTAGCTGAAATGAAGCATCTTGAAGCTGTTCTCATTTGCAGTATGGATTTATGGCCCCTATCCAGGCGACCTCCACTGAGATCAAGATGGTGCTCTGCTAACTAGCCATTAATTAGTGCCAGTGTTTAACTCCCTTGCATGAGGCCAGCTGATAATTTGTCAATTCCTTTCTTCTCTAGTTCTGCAAAATGAATGTGTGGTTTGTTTTGTTTTAAAGAGCATAAGTAGCTGACAATTCTTTCTAAATTGCTTTCCGTTTTCAACATTCTTTTATTATAGGAGTTAACTTCATGGTATGCAAAAAAGCTTCCCATAACCTGAAAGGAAGAAAAATGAGCTGAGTATCAAGCAGTGGCCGTCTACACTGCTGGTAAGCTAAACATGGAGTTTGACAGCCTCTTCATCTCATTTGTACTCAGTGTTTTCTGCTTCCGCTGAAAAGAAACAATATTTAAGTATTCAAGATGTTTCTAAATATATAGGTTATTTTCAGTGATTCTTTTCCTCTTCTTGTTACTGGCTCAGAGTGGTCAGTTTAACAAGGCAGTATTTCTCAGCGACAATTTCTGATGTTACTTTTGACAGCTCTGAAGCAATCTGGAAGAAAGCAAAGTACAAGCCACCATAGTAGAAGTGATGGAGATACTATTTATCTATGAAAGACAGAGGGGAAAAACCTACAATAATATAATAACATAAAAAATAACATAATAACACAAAATAATATATTAATAAAATAATAATAAAATAATATATAAAGTAAAATAAAAGAAAAACTTGTCTTGTTTGTATTACCTTTAAAAGCAGACATTTGGTTGAAAATGACATGGCCTAAATCAGGAAAAAGTCAAAAGAAGACCTCTAATGTTAAGAATATTTAGCCTACCATAGGCAAAAGCTCTCCCATATAACTTAATTCAAAGAAAGTATGTTTGAAAGACCATGATTTTTAATTTTTTTCTCCCAATATAGGAGAGAAAGGTATAAGTCATGATAATATATGTTCTTTCAGTGGGAAATTCTCCCCAAAAGCTTAATTTCTACCTAGGCCTATGAAACCACAAAGCAGAGTGTACATTTGTACCCACTGTAAGCAGTGGCCTCCTTTGCCTTCCCATCAATAAGAACTACTTGCCAAATGAAATCCATTGTTTTACTGCCCCTATTTATAGCCTTTCAGAACACATTCTAAGTTTTATTGGCACTAGAACTGAAACAGTCCCTTAGAAACTTCAAAGCAAAACCCCGTTCAAAAACTTTTTAGCTTTTAAGTCTACTTCACTTAGAGAATCCTGTGAACTCAGCATTAAAGGATTCTAAAAATATTCAATAATGTATTAACCCAGCTGTCTTCTCAAAAGACTGCAAGTTACTGAAATAGCAAGCATCAGCAACTTGCCGAATAGGATTTTCCAAATAACAAGAAATTCAATTTAATGAAACTGTTAAGCACTGATTCAGTCACTGTATCTGTGAATCTAAGACGACTGTTTCAGGAACACTGCTAATAAATTATATCTTAATCTACATACTTATATGCAATGGCTTACTGTTCCTAATTTGAGACGGAGAAAAAGCACCAGTCTAATAAAGACCCTACAAGACAAGTAAAGGCCACATATCTAGGGGAAAAATCAAAATACAGCAGAACAGCAGGTACGACTGACAGGGCTAGAGAAGCTTATGAAGAAATGGGAGCTGAAGCCCTCTCTACCAGAGAACTATAGTTAAAGCACCATGGGTAAATACCAGTACACAGTGATGATGGCCTTCCAGGTGCGTACTGTATTTTCCTCAAATGTACTTTGAAGGTGCATTTTAGCATGTGTGATATTTGAGAATGGCCATGAATAGAGAATTTGGGGAGGATGCATAGCATAACAGAAAATTACTGTGTACTTAACGTTTCCTTCCTACCTATGACTACAGAAAATGTCAGAGAAAATAATTTAAACGTTTTTTTTTTTCCTATGAAACCAAATTTGAACATTACTGTATATAATACTATTCAATTTCTTTCTTAAACTGCCATCAATATGTTAATAATCAGGGGAAGGAAAAAAAGGAAGCATAGTTCTTTTTCCATATTGATGGAAATTATGCAGATCCATACAACAAGGAGAGGAACAGGAGATGTCTTTAATTAAAAGGCAAGCAAAATGTTCTGCTTCTGTATTTCACGGTCTGCATAGAACACCAAAAAGTTTAAACTTTCCAGACATACCCACTTAAGGCTTTCCATCAGATTGATTGCTTTTAAATAAAGCCATACATCAATGTTTTTCAGCTGGTAGGAAGATATTTTGTCTACTTTGATTTTATATTTTAGTAATTTGCCTAATATGTTTACTTATTTATAAAACCTTATAACCTTGCTATGTTATAGATATTTCCATTAACTGTGCACACTTATTTCACTGAAACCATCCCTGTAGCAGGAAAAGTTAGCCACCTGGAAAACTTTTCAGGTCAACTAACTTTATAACAGGCACAACCATCTTCCAACAACCACTGTTTTCCAGGCCTGGATGTGTCAATATGCCCCACGCCACCACTTTGCATGAACACCCACGCTCAGCCAGCAGCACAAACAGGCTGGAGCCTGGGAGAGCTGGAACAGCTCACTTCAGCCTTCACAACTATCTCCTGAACATGTTGGACAGGAAAGAGTCAAAAGGTCCCCAGGAGCTGGGAAATCCACATTGGTAAGGGCCAGTAATGGATGAGATACAAACTGTAGGAGCATTTGGCACAAACATTTATACGCATGAGCTGGATACAGCTGGCGCTAGCATCAGGTATGAAAGGAAGAAACAGCAGATGAAGGTCAAAACATGAGAAGGTAGCAACCCGGACTGCAGGCTAAAGAAAGTTCATTTGTGTTTGAGTCAAGTGTCAGATACAAACTGGTTTGCTGAACATATCTTATGGTATTGTATGTGGGAAAATACCAGCCTGCTATGGAACCCTGACTGGGGAAACAGCTTTCCTTTCATAACCATGTGACATGGAGGGAGAGGAAGAAGTACCATGCAAACACAGAACAGGTGTTCCCTGTGCTCACCACTGAAGATGATATCAATATTTTGGTCAGGTATTTACAGTGAAGGTATACTTTGGCTCCTGGAGAGATGCTGTTCCTGCCTAAAAGTACTTTGTCACCTCTATTAGTACCAGCTTCTCCCTAAACCAAAATTTCAGGTGATGCCAGGATGGCAAAAGCCAGGACCAGGCTCTTCTATGCTTTTCCATCTTTTCAACTGGATTGGGACAAGTACATCAACATAGGCAACGGAGTTCTCTGAGCGAACCATGAAGAACTAACTACAGAAGCAAAGACCTGTGGTTGTAACTGTGGGAATGGTGCCCAGCTCACTTCCTTGCACTGTTTCTGTAGTAGTATTTTGGATTGGTGCTGTACTGTATCTTGCAGACGTATTAGTTAATTACCGCAGTTCTTTTCAGTATCGTGCTGCCTTGCTTGGTGTGACTACTCATTAAAACCACTTAGAAATCACTACTGGTCTCTTTGCAGCTCTTAGTTTCAGCAATCACATGGCAGAGGTTTTCTGACAAAGTATATCATCTTCCAAATTCAAATCAGGACTCAGAGGGGGCTGTATAGCCCTTTATGGCTTCTATTCCCTTGAGAAACCCCTTCCCAGCATAAGCACAATAGCTGAAGTCAGCTACAAAGACTGTCCTAAGAGAGACCAGTCTGAATTTCACCTTATACTAGTCCCATCACTTATCTCAAGACTTTGCTTGAAAGGATGCTGTTGACTGAGTTAGGAGATACTTTTCTGTAAGTTGGTCATAAAAGATGAGAAACAAGGTGCCATTAAACACTGTATATGTATTCTGAGACCTGAGAATTGTACAACAGTATCATGACTTTTTAGGGGTGTCTTAAAATTTGAACTTTGAGAACAGTAAAATAATGATCAATATTTGTTTGAGTGTGTGATAAAGGATGGCAACAGTGGGCACACACAGGTGAGAGGTCAGTCTGATCATGGAGAAAGGTGTAACTATTGAGGAAAAGGCCATTTGCCACTGAACTCTAACCTCAGATGGAAATTCCAGTGTCAGAAGCAAACTAGCCTGAAAGAAATAATGCAGTGAATAAAATGGGCACAGATTTGTAAAAGAGCAATAGAAAAATATGACTGTTCCAAACAACATATGTAAGAAAATTTATATGACAAATATAAACAGCAATAGAAAGCTAATGTGCAGTGAGCGACATGAAATGATGTCTGTAAAATGAAAACTATATTTAGCACTTGAAAAAAAAAAAGAAAAAAAGATAAGCTAGATGTCTTATTTAGGTGTAGAAAGCAGCACAAATGCAAAAGATCAGCTAAAAACATAAGTAATGAAGGATGTTATTTCTCAGTTTCAGTTTTATTTTTACGGGCCACCTCCTGGGGCAGGAACTCTGAATTATTTGCATAGAAACTCACTCTTCTAGACTGTGATGATTAATAAGCAATAAAACATGACCCGACTGCTATCAGGATGAGCAGGCAGCTCACCTTTATGGCTTTGACACTTAATGTGTTTTTTCTGATGCATAATGCAACAGCATTGAACTTGTTCAAATGATTACCTATTTCAGCTGCTGACTCGCTGCAAAGCAGAATGTATTACATATTAGTTACCTCCACATTCCTAACACAGAGGCAGGGCAAAAGCAGTTTGGGATTATCCAAGAGGGCAGCATATTTCCTAGGCACACGTCAGTATGGCACCACAGATGGAAACCTTTGCTAGAGATGCCTCACTGGGGTTAATGTCAGGGACAGGCCTTAATCTGTGACACAACTTGAACGCCCACTTATCACTTAATGTTCCCTTACTCATTGCAATTCTGTGTCTCTTTTTAAAATGTGCTATATATTTTTTTTTCCTTCACAATTCAGTAACCAAAGCTCAAGGTTCTCTGACATTTTTCTGCTAAGGAGAAGTGGCAGGCACAGGTCTGTGAGGAAATCCCCTCTAGGCAAGGCTGAGCAGGTGAGCGAGTGGCTGAGCAGGCTCTAGCCCTTCCCTCGAAACCAGCTGGTACCAAACTGCCGCCCTGTAAGATGTGATGTGGCTCCATTTAGACACATTATTTCCTTAACTTACCTCCAATATTTTACACCCTGTTCACCTGAACGCTGCTGAAATGAATCTGCCCGAGGCAGTTTCTTTGTTAGTAAACCCAAGCCAGTATTCAGCCTAACTGGGAATCTCTCTCTCTCTGGGCTTTCTTACAGGTATATGCTCAGTGCTTGGTTCTGATCACTTGGCTGTTTGTCATTCCCTGCTCCCTCACACTTTGGGTACACAGACTGTCCTGGGTCTTAGACAAGGACCCCGTTTTATTCTTGGAGAAGACAGTAGGTAGCACTGAATCTAAACCTGACTTGTGTTTCTTGGCAGCATTGCAGTGCAATAGCAAACAACAACGCCCTCGCAGAAGTGACGGATGGGTTCCCGTCATATTATATTTGTTTTCCTAAAAAGTGGGAAAGTTTTATGCTTCTAAAATTTATTCATAATTTAGATTAAATCTTTATGTAGTTGACATGACCTCCTGATGTTCATTTAAGATGGCTGAAAGAGGTCAATAGGTTTCTTTTTGGAATCCAATACTGAAGTGACGAAAGTCTTCAAACGCAAATAATAGGCATATTGCAATGAAAACACAGACAGATGCACGTTTAGTCAAAATAATGAGAAGGAATTTAATAGGTATTGTGTGCATGTGAGATGGACAGCCCATGCAGGGAAGCAGATTGAAAACTCAGAAACAGATTGAGAACGCAGCCTGAATCAGCATGGGCATATAGGCAAGAAAACTAGACCATGAACTTTTGGGTTGACAGCCTAGCTGAAAACAGCTTGTTGTTTTACAGCTACAGAAGTGTTCCATTTGTCTGATTCCTCCTGTGTTTGAGAAAGCAGGAGGCTGAACTCCCCTACAGAGAGGTAGGAGATAGAAAGATGCTCGATCCCATCACTAATTCCTCTTTCAACTCAGAACAGCAAATACGGTTCCCAGGCTTAACTAGTCTCCTGGTCAAAAAGAATGTGCACTAATTGATCAAAATTCAGTTGTACCCAAGCAACTCTCTAAGCATTGGTCATTTCATAATTTCCAGACTCAAGATGATCAGTTTTATGCTCTATGCCACACAACACAAACAGGAATTTTGTGTGTTTGTGTTTTATTTTTTTATTTCAATGTAACAACATACCATTTACTTCATATGCCCCATCTTAGAGAAAAAATGCTAAATGTTGTGTACTCAGTTTGAAGCAAGCTGACAAACAGGGGTTTCCTTATTTGTTCTCATGAGATCAGTCCACCTTCTGAAAAAGGTGAAAATTAAACTTTAAAGAACAGTTGGTTTCAATTAGTTCTTTGCTATAGACACTTGATATGACCTTAAGGAAATTGTTCCTCAACTTCCCATTTGAAAAGTGTAGAGGACAGTATCTGCTACACAGTGAAAAGGACTGTTATGATACACCCCTTCACGATCTGAGATACAATATACTATAGTTATGAGCACGGTATAGGTAACTATGATAAATCCATAAATGTTACCTGAAGAAGTTATTTTATTACCTCCTAAAGGCAAAAAGCATTTAACTTTATTTCCAAATACCAGCTTACTTAATCAACTCAACTCAATAATAATGCAAATGCTGGTGCAATGGTAAAGTCATGTATTTTAATATCTGCATGAGAGATTTAACTTGCAAAAAAGACTTGCAAACCAACATGCTAGAGGTTTTGTCTATGCCAGAAATACTGAGGAGATCAGATATATAGAAAACAGAAGTAATACTGAGACTGTTTACAGATGCAGAAGAGTAGGACAAATGTAAACAATTCATAGTCTTTTCCCCAATGAAGCTTTGGATAAAAGCACGCACAATGTGAACATCTTCTGTTTGTTCTCAATAGATCTCTACAGTGTCTACAGGCCTGTCGAAATTCATATATCAGATGCTAATCAACAAAGCCTTCAGAAAGTACTGGGGGAGATGAGCATTTACATTCAACTCAGCTACAGAGATGGCCATGCTTCTGCAGTCCCGGTACATATTGTGCTGATTTCAATCAATGTGCCATGGTGTGAGGCCTTAGGCAACCATCGTACTTTTTTATAAATAAGGAACAAAAATATTCCTAAATGTGATGGTTAGGAAATATTTATAAACATGAAGAAGAAAGCACTACCATGAAAATGAACATTCGATACTAACCTCCATTGTTCATCAGCAATCCAGTAAAAGGGGGAGTGAATAAGCATTTCCATTTAATTGCCTTTAACAGCACTCTAGATGAGGATTTAAATTCCCTGCCCTGAGCATTCCCTCCAGGCACAGAAAACACAAGAAAGGGGAAGCTTGTAACAAAAAGCACCACTTATCTACAACACAACTAATTGGATTCATGCTGGTAATTTTAAAGCAGCTCAGTTCAAAATGAATATGGTCAATAATTAAATTATTTCTATAAACAAAATAATTCACACATTATTAATGAACCATACGGTGGCTTAAAAAGTTGCACCAATGTCTATATTGGTGTTTACATGATTTCATACTATTATCAGACCAACCTCCAGCTATTACAAAACTCTAGCTAAAACCAACAGAAGCATTACCAGAGCAAACATGGAAGACTGTCAAGGATTTAAAAAAAAAAAAAAAAAAACAAGAAAAACAAAAAAACAAAACAAACAAAATGTGTCTGAAGCCTGAGATAGAATATGCCTTTCATGGAAGCTCTAGCTCTATTACCTTTGCAGTAAATGGCAAAATCCCATGTTTAACTAAAACTTAATGGGTTTTTTTGCTTTTCTGACTGCTTTTCTTTTTTCTGTTTTTCTAACTATGAAATGATAGAGATAATTGCAATTCTTTCTCCTGTACTTGCTTGAATAACGCTGCAAATAATGTGTGCCAAAATCCAATTCTTTAAGAGTTGTTGGCCCGCCAGAACATTGTAGTTATTTCACGTTAGCTCCCCATATGTAAACTCACATTCCATAGTGAGTATGGTGCGTTTTAGGAGTGGTCTAAGCAAAGTCACATTGCTAGTGAATAATAAAAACAACTCACAAAGAACACTAACTGCATTCTACATTACTGCTACTACTTTTGCCATAGTTTTCTGCTGGAGAGAAGTTTCAAGGGTAGTATTTTATAGGGAAAGATTATCTCCAGTTATAAAGATAGAACAGGGAGCAGGAAGGAAAGACTCTTTTGTGACATCAAATTTGGACTATCCTAGAACCACATGTAAGGAAGCAGAGGTTGCATGCCCAGAATGCCTTTTCTAGAAGAAAAGGGAAGAAATAAGGAGTAGGGATACAACTACGTCCTAGACACAGATGCATACCAACCAGTGAAGTTGGATGGAGCAAGGAAGGAGAAAGCTGCTTCTTCGAAGATAATGCTCTTTACACATTAAACTAAAAACAGCAATGGAGAAATCCTGCATCAGCATCTGCTGCAAATGTAAGGAGTATGCCTCAACACATAAAAAATGAGTAGAAAACCGTAATTTTACTGTCATAATACTAGGTTTGTGCTAACCTTCAGAACTACTTACGCACCTGTAGGTTACCTGCTTACTGAGTCACCTGGAAGCTTTAAACTAGCTGGGCCTCACTTTAGGAGAGATTCTGAGATGCGGTCGAAAGTTTAGAAGGAAATGGTGGTATTCTACTGCAAAACACTCAACTGTTTACATACATCCTGCAAGCAATAAAACATCAATTTTATTTAGATCCTCTTCTTTTAATATCTTGCACTATTTTCTTTCAATAAAAAAAGCAGATATCTGAAAGTATATATCCTGAGTATAGAGTAAGTGATAGTATTTTTGCCAAGCAGCAAAATGAAGGATTTTCTTCTCTAAGAACAGGAAACTCCTCTTCTTGAATAAGAAAACAAGTAATACAGGTACAACCTTGTCTTCAAAGCACTGTAAAATATCACCCTCAGGCAGAAGTCGTTATGCTCAGAATACTTCTCTTTGTCATACAAACAAAAGAAATTAGAAGCCAAAATGGGCATTTCTGCTCTCCACATTTTCACAGAGAAAGAAAAAAAACCTTATCTCCTTTAATGTATTTTTTGGACCCACAGCAAAGTCTCAGATAATTAAAGCAGCAGTATCTTAACCTTGAACTGATATTTAGAGACAAACATAAAGATTCGCTCTACCCTTCTTCATGCTTCTCAAACTTTTTCAAAATATGTCTTTGTGGCTTGTCTGTCTCAATGAGTCACCAGCTAAATGGGGTCCCCAAATGCAGGGGAAGAAGAGAACTGACTACAATGAGCACGTGCAGAGGTAAAAACTAACATTCCCATCCTCATAAATGCTATTTTTTCCAACAATTTGCAATCCTCTTTGAACCTTTTCATGAACCTCTCGAGAGATTTGTTTCTATAGTTTCTGTAAATAGAATGGGAGAAAAGAGGGGCGTTACCTGTCACTCAAGAAAAAGCATCTCTTTTGATGCCTTTCCCCTCTCCCCAACAGGCTGAGCATAATGGCTCCATCTCTGTCATAGAAAATACCAAACTGGCTGTGACTAGTTCTTCATTATCCTGCCTGGAATATGACCCAAGCACAGACCTGATGAGCTAACTGCATTCAGATGGGCTTCTCAGGAGATCCACTCCCAGCACAGGTAAATGGTATCCCCGTAGCATGCTATTTGGGGAAGTAGGAGCCAAAGCTGACTGTAAAGAGTTGCAGATATAGCTTTTGCAGTCCTGGGTGATCAAATAGTAAATTAAAAGCATTTTAGTAAATGCAAAGCAGCGCATGGGAGTAGAAGGAGCAGATTTAACTCTCTAGGCACAGCAAAGGGCCCTATTTAAAGCTCAGTGTCAATAGGTCTATGAAACCAGCAGCCCAGGACGAGTAGCAGTCAGGAAGGCAAAGTGAGTTTCATTGCTGGGAATGTTTCCGAGAGAGGAAACCCCTGTGTGTCTACAGCTGACTTCTACTTGAGAGAGAACTGACCTTTGGATTAGTCCCAGCGTTCACCGATGCTTAGAGTCTGAGACTTTTCATGCCGAAGTACATGCTTTGCTGTCTGGACTCAGGTAGGTCAAAGGTTAAGATGTTTGGGGATCTGGAGCACATGGAATACAAGAATACGCTAAGAGAACAGGGTTTGTTCAGCACAAGTAGAAAAGGTTAAGGAAAGGGAGACCTACTTGCATTCTTCTGTTGCCTGAAGGGGGATAGAGAAAGCAGAGCCAGACCCTTCTCAGAGGTGCACAGGGAAAGGACAGGAGGCAATGGCCACAACCCAAAACTGAAGAAATTCTCACAAGACAAGGGGGAATTCACCCTGAGAGTGACACAGCACTAAAATAAGTGCCCAGAGAAGGCAGGGTAATCTCTGTCCTTGGAGACTTTCAAAACTTGTTTGGGACAAGACCCTGAGCAACACCTAACTTTGAGCTTCAAGCAGGGGATAGACAAGAATCTTCAGAAACCCCTTCCAAACTAAATTATGTTATGATTATGGGAGCAATTCCATATGCTGGAAGGGCTGATATGCACTCCACTTCTCATGGACCATACAGTTGAATGAGCTATGACTCATGGTTGGCCATTTTCTTAGGCATCTTCAACACCAGTCTAGGAATGAAAATGACCAAAAGCAAGACCATTCTAATTTTACTGTAATAAACAAATCTGATTATTTAAATATAATGGCACATATAGAGACCAGAAATGTCAACAGTGGGAGAGTTGATTTCAAGCACAAACACACCTTGATTTTTGCTTATTTGCAACAGCAGCACTCTCAACCAGTTTTATTGCAGCAGTCATAGAAATTAGTCTCTGAGAGAGGGACTTAGTCTAAGCCAAAGTCCTAGTAACTAGGCAAGACTTAGCTCAGGTCTATAGCAGTCAAGGCAGTAAAAGATCTTCTAAACTGCTAAAATCTCATGAACAACTATACTTATAGAATGCATGTTTCTTGTATACCTCACTAAAGTACTTGTACTGATTAAATTTAAAGTCTTAATTTGTCTGCCATCACTTATATTCCTATTCTCTGCAGTTCTCTCTACGAATTGATGGCACAGCAGTTCCAACTACTCCATAGGTGATTAATAAGTATATGCTCTCTCCTTGTGACACACATGACATACTTAATATCAGCATGTGGCAACCAGAGTTGGGCTTAGCACAAGTAGCTTCGACAATGGAGTGCTCCATGTTCCAGTTCCTAGAGCTGGAGTATTTAAGTTCCTGGTGAGGGAATACATTAGCTTTTAGAAAAATAACTTTAAACCAAAAGTTTAAAAGGAGAAAGACGATTCAGACATTTCTGCTGCTTCAGGCATTTATAAAACGTCCCAAAAATTTAAGTTGGAAAGATCTCTAAATAAAAGCATGCCCTTCAGAACAAGAGGCCAAAATTACAGACCTCTCATTTATTTTCAAAGGAAGGTTTAATTAGAGTGCTGCCAGCCACAGATTTACCGTGGGGAACTTTATGCTTCCATTAGCATTGATCAATGCAGCGCACACACCTGTTTCACATAATGCTAGTGCAGCTGGGTGCTTACTGCAAGTGCTGAATAATCTCATGCCTCCAGAGCAAGTGAGATTTTAAGGCATATGGTGGTAGCGATAATCATGTTGCAGCAACAACAGCTTGCCTACTTTAAAGAGAGAGAGAGAGAGAGAGAATACCAAAGGATGCAATTGTCCCCACGGTAATCCATAGGGAGCTTCATTTTGTATAGGGGGGGAAAAAAACAAACAAAAAAAACCCCACCAAAAAAACAACAAAAAACATACACACAAAACCCCAACAAACCCAGCCCCCCCCAAAACACAACAACAAAAAAATCTGCTCCTTTATTCAACCACAGTAAAGATAGTGAGGAAAGGAGTTTGGTGTATGCTGCTGACCAGCAGATGTACTAATGAGGAGAGGGCCTTGTCTGACACATGAGGTTGTGTGAGAAGGTAACTGGCCTGGCACTCCTCCAAGTACTACTTGCATTCACACCAAATGTGCCTGTCTAAAGCCAACCTGACAATAAATTGAAGAAGGCAGACCATGCCTCATCCTCTGCATTTGTATACCTACTTGTCTTCAGAGCAGCGGAGCTCCAGACTGATCAGGCTCCCATGTGCCACCCCAACATAAGCAAAAGGCAATAGTCCAATCAAGATTTAGCTTTAATAAGCAAGAAACCTGCAATCTAAGCCATTTGTCCAGGCGTAGCTGCCCCAGTGCTTTTGCCTAAGGACCCAGCTGTCCCTAGCACTAGTTTCCTTCTACTGTATGAATACAGAGGGTGGTGGCTGCAGCAAGGATGGGATCTGAAAACCGCACGCAAACCAGCGAGGTCAGGAATCAGCAGGCAACTTGCAGGGTTGCAAGCACATTTATAGGATGTGCCCATCTTGCCTCAGCCAAAACTGGAATCTTAAGTAGTTCTCAGCCTTGTTCTCTGACACAGTGTTAAATTCATAATAATTCATAAGCCTGATGATGAACACTTCCATTTGTGAAATAAGTTGCCTCCCAGTAAGCAATTTACAAAGGATAACAAATTTAAGAGGATAATATGGTTTTGCTTTGTCTGCAGCTTTGTCTCAGGGTGACCTATCTTCCTGAATGTAAAATAATTGCATAAGAATATGCAAATCAAGCACCCATGACTTATCCAGTTCTGCTGAGAAAGTAACCAGAGCTTTCACTGGCTTCAGTAAAGCCCAGATTTCACCCCTGGGTATTTATTTCTGGCTCCTGATTCACTGTATTTGCTCATGGGAAAATTGCAAGCAAATTGCAAACAGTTTAAACAACTAAATTTGAAAATCAGCAAAATCTGTCAATCTCAGCTCTTTCAGAGGCAGTCCTGTCTTCATAGAGGCTTTCAAACTACTTCACCAGCACCATCAGAATTTTCTCTTTAGAGTCTTCCTTCTCACAACAGCAGTTTGCATGGAACGGAAAGTCTTCTTTCCTCCCTTGACACACGTCCGTGGGAGCGATGCCCGTGCTCCCACAGAGCAGAGGATCAGCAACACAGACGGGAGAACACACCAATCAGCAGCCAGCAAGGGAGTGCTCAGCTAGCAAGCTAAATCTGTTGCGGCACCAGATCCCAGAGCTTTCCTTTTCTTTTCCAGAAAGGAAACTTTCACACATCTCCGAACGTGATACTTAGCAAACTGTAAAGGAATGTATTCCAGTACAAGTCAGATGGCCATTTGCACAGCTGCAACATCAGAATGCAAATACCCATGCCTTCCACAAATGATTAAGGTGAATGATTTCCTACTCTTCTGAAGAAATTTAAAATGAAAGTACCAGGATCGGTACGAATGAAGTACAAAAGGAAATATTTGTGTATGTGTGCACATGTGCTCACATGTACACTATAAGAAAGAGCAGAACAGGGGTTAAAAGGAAAGTTAGCAGTTACTTGCTACAGAATGCCATATATGTGATTTCATGTCAAAGAAAAGGAAGAACAAACTGACCTAAAGATGTCAAGATAATGAACAACAGGACTGGATCCATAAAATATCCAGATAAAGAAAAAGAGAACTGTGAAATTCAGGATTTTTGTGGAGGAATGAAACAAAATATGAGGCATAATATCCAAACCACCATCCACTCCCAATGCATACAGTCAAAAACCAGTTTGTCATTACCAGTCAATAAGAGGTCAAGACACATGATGAGTACCCAGCGTCCTCTGTCCCATGTCACACAAATGATCCTGATGTGACTACTTGTGCACACATACTTGTCTTGGTTCTTGAAAGTATGTGCGTATAAGAGTGTGAGTGAATTAAATCTTTAACAGAATGGGTGCGGGTAGGTAGAAGTCAGGCATCTTAAAAATACTGTAAAATGAGTATCACCTATGCCCTCTATAAGGTCTCCAGAAGCACTAACAGTTTGCCTTACTTTGGAGATGGCCATTTTTCTTTTTTTTTTTTTTTAAAAAGTATACCTGTCCAACATTAATGACTGATTACAAGACCTCTTCATATTATTTGAACTACACTGGCTTCACTGGGCAAATGAGTGACACAGCTGGTATTTCACCAAAAGGCGTATATCACAATTCACATTCATCCTTCAACTTTCTAGTGGTACAGGCAGCAGACTGTGGTACGAGGAGTTAGTGACCCAGACCCTTGCTTCCTTCTCACATATGCAGGTGCGCTCTGGCTAGCCTGGGATACCAACCAGCCATAGCAAAGCAGGCACAACTCTTTCTCCAGTGTATGCCTCTCTATCACAGATACCATGTGACTGCTCTACGCAATAGTAAAATTAATCTGCGTATGCATAATCAATGCATAGATAATCATTATGTATATATACAATGTATACTGAGTTGTAAGCATATGTACAGAGCATTGTCTTGTCCTTGAAATATTACGTGCACCTGTGCAAGAACTATTATTTTATTGATATAAGGTAGTGGAGCATATTATCCAAGGGACTTTTCAAAGCTAAGTCCACCTTCCAAACTTGACTGCTATCAGTGATTGATGAACATGTATTATGACCAAGGCCTTATAAGAGTACCAGGTGAGCAGAAAGGCTGGTGACACTCACCATGGACGGAATGACACAGTGTGCCACGAGCCACCTGAGGCTTGTACAATGCCACAGCAGGCAGGGTCCCAGCATCAGGAGACACACAAGGTTGCTATCACTCTCTCTATAATTTCCATCCTTTATTGAATAATTTAGTTAACCAGCTTTAAGTGTTGGGTGCCTTTCTTACAGAGATCCCAAAAGAACCAGGACCTCCTCAGTGCAAAACACGTTATCATAAGCAGTTTCCATTTATTGTTAGCCTCTCATACTCTGTGTTATGAAACACTTCCATTACTTGAGGACCATTTCTAATCTATATTTGCAATTTACACTGAATCATATTTGATGATTCATTAGATGAAAATATACTATCACAACATGACATCTGACAGACATGATGAAGCTGCCTATAGGGATGCTCGTTTTCTATTCATTGCTTTACAAAGAATCTTTGGAGAGTGTCAGACAAATCCACATTGGGAAGATATGACAGTTAATTGAAGTATTTTAATATCAGAAGGGGGCAGAGAGCTCCCTATTGACTCCCACTTTGAGGCAACTCCTGAGAGGGTTGATGGTTTCTTTTTTCTTTTTTTTTTTTTTTTAAGCCTGCATATCCATGAAACATCTTGAACTTGAACCTCTGAACTACAGCACATCTACAAGTACATTTGTTGGAAGCACACACCAACAGAAAGAGATACACAAAGTGAAAAAGACATTGTGTCATTGAACAGCACATTTCTTTTGCAATGGATTCATAGATACTCCTTTGTGTCAAAATACAGTTATAACTACCTTTACTGTTAGGAATCTATAAGCCAGCCTTTTGAAGACAGTGTCAACTCCATATAAAATCTATGCAGAAGATGTTTAAGTCAAACTGCACCACTCAAGTTTCTGTGTACCCAAAGGGGGACATCACAGAACAAACAAAAGCCACGCCACAAAAACGGCCCTAGGAAACTGGAAGGATGTGCACTTCTCAACACACTTTTGAAAATCTTGTAAATACAGGTGTGTGCAAGTACAGTTGTGTGTATAGCAACACTGACACACTCTACATGGCTGCGCAGTGCCCCCTTAACCAGGATCCCTAGGAAGGCAGAGAAGAGACGCTCACAGGGCTTGGCATTGTCAGCCAGGATGGGATGCAGGCAGCAGTGAACCAGAACAAAGAAACCCTGCCAGACCCACCCTGACCACTGCAGCTCCAGCCAGCCTGTTCTGCACCACGGTTCTCAGCACTTCAGGTTTTCCATAGGCTTGCTAGTAAAACAAAAAGGCTGGACTTCAAAGGTCCATGAAGCATGATCTTGTGCTTGAGCTGACAAAAGCTCTCAGATGGCAGAGCACAGACAAAAGGCTCCACAAGAGCCAGCAGGATTTTCTTCACACCAATCCAACATCAGCGAAGCCAACCCAGGCTGCCTCTGTGGAGAGCTAATCAGCTATCTCTGTACCAAGTTGCCTCACAATACTGGTTTCTGAGCTGGCCCCACATGGCACGAGTTGCTCCTTGTGCACAAAATACTGAGTCAGTGAATCCAAGCCACCTCCAAGCATTTCTCAAGCGTTGGTTTCCCTTTACAGGATGAATTACAAACCTCCATAAACTGCTAATACATCAGTGGGAGCTGTGATGACATTTCATAAAGCATGGCTCAGAAGGAAAAAAAAAACCTCAAGGGAATGGAATGAAATATTTTCAGTAAATTTCTCTTATTATGCTACCATACATATCTGTCCCAATGCAAATGAGAAAAGGCTGGCAATATATAGAACCCAGACATTTATAATGCTATAGGTCTTAAAAGAAATTGATTAGGACAGAGTTAAAAGAGATCAACTTATCCTGAGTCTGCTCTTTATTACACAAATAGCACCAAGACACTGTGTTGTGTATTTACACACACATACACCTTATCACACACCAATCCTGATTATTTCAGAACACCCCAGGAAATGGAGATGGATTTTTGATTTAAAAGACTGTCCAAAACGCTTAGGCTGCTTTGAAAATAGCAACTCAGGTTTTTTTCCAGGGCTACTCAATCCACTTTTGCTAACATGCTCCAAGCAATTTTATGAAGGTCTGTTGAGCAGGAGCAGCATTGCAGCTCAGCTGGGCCAGCCATGTGTAGCACGCCATCTCACAGCTGAGAAACACAGGTACGTGCTGAAACTGTGCCCAGAGAGATCAGAGGAATGGTAAAAATGCAAGAAGAATCAAGTATAAGGAACCTTGCTATAGCCACGTCTAGGGTAAAGTCCACCACTTATGCTGTCCTGATTAAATACATGTGCCAATGACACAGAGATAAAGGTAAATATAAATGGAAAAAAAGGAATAATGATGTAGTATAACAGAAAATATTTGAATTATTGCCTTTAAAAGTTATTCCAGATATTACCTGGCATGCTGTAATTTATTACTATAAAATTCACATAGATATTATGCAAGACAAATTCAACACATAGTAGGTTTATTGAGCTGAGTTAAAAAAAAAAACACACACACACATCATGTGGAAGAAGTAAGAGAAGTGCAAAATGTTAAAATGTTTAAAATATTTGACTTGGAAATACAGCAAACAATTGAGACAGCTCTGCTGTCATAGCAGTATATTTATTAGGAGGCTAGTCCCAATGGGTCAAAAGGTTAAATGTCTGAGCCACTGTGAGAATTACAGGAGGCAGGAAACTATTTCATTAGATCCCAAGATAATCATGTTTCATTGCTGACCCTGGCAATACAGCACAGAATACAAATAATATTAGGATGACAGCACACAGCAAACCATGGTGACAAAGAATAGGTATACTTGGAAACAAAACCAGGGACTTTGGCTTTTAACTTCAGTGAAATATCAGAAGAAGATCTGGGGTTTTGGAAAGGTCGGAGTATGAAGACAACATTTTCTGTAGAAAAGAATAATGCCTTTTAAAGAATAATGCCTTTTGTTGAAAGCCCTGATGGGCCAGGCTTCTCAGGACAAAAACACTGAAAATAACCACAGGAAAAGTGGCCAGATTTCATCTTGAGATACCATCATAATATTTACTACCATTCAGACTGAGATTATGTGCTCATAAGTGCGGCTTATATGTCCTGTGTGCTCATAAGTGTGGCTTATATGGAGTGAGGCTTTGTATGTCCTGCACTATCCAGGAGATTAATCCAAATTGTTGTAACAATTACTAAAAACCAAATCATTCTTACTTGTAACTTGAGTTGCTGGAAACATTTCCTACATAAAAGATTTTAAATGGTGGCATAGAGAAGTGCATCTCTAATGAAAAACTTTTTTGTGAAAAGTCATTTACTAGCTACCTTGTACAGGGATCACCTATGACAGACATCCTGGTTTTAGGAACACTGATCTCTTGCTGTGAAAAATAGTAAGTTAAGTACCTAGAAACACGTTACTCACTTGATATCTCTTTCTAAGCAGAAGCTGCACTGCACATGAGCTGCCAGTCTGTTTCAGCAGGGACCTGGCCAAGCCTCCTCCAAGGGACTGAGGAGGTCACGCAGGTCCTGTGACTGGCCACCTTCTTTGTCCATCACACCTCTGGAAGAAACCCAGACTTTCATCCTGTGGCCTCTTTTCAACTGCACTGTGACTACCACTATGTTAAAGGGGGGAATGAAAGAAAAAAAACAAAGAACCAAAGGGGAACACATTTCTATTCTTTCATTTCTGCTTTGATAGAAGTGACTACTTATAAAACTACTCCCAATTAATTTAAATTTCAAGGGAACTAGTCTATCAAAAAGATGTCGTTTAGCTAAAGCAGCAAACCAATTTCAAGGGTAGAAAATACCATGAAACAAGAACTGTTTTATCAAAAGGGAAAGATATTAAGTTAAAGTTAGAAGTCCGAATGAGAAATAGCATGAATGCTTTAAAAAGGGACAGCAATGGAACAAACCACTAGCAAGAACAGAAGCTTCTTCAGTGTTAAAATCAGAGAGTCAATGTATTATAACCTGAAAAGGACAAAAAGCAGAATTTAGATAGAGATTAATAACAAGTTATTAGAAAGAATCTGTCTATATATACACATATTCTTTTAATATTGCTGTGTAGCATGCATTTCCAGGGAAACCTAAGAACCCCAAAGAATGAAGGAATAGCATGTCATGCAATACAGTTCACAGAAAAAAAGAAAAAAAAAAAGGAAAAAAAAAAAAAAAGAGGAACATGTCAAGCTCAGGAGGCCTGTGCTCTGATAAGACCACAGCAGAAAGGATTTGTTTGGGGAAGACCCTGCACTCTGACAACAGGAGGATGGCCACAAGGCTGCATCACATCACATGGGCCTTCGTCTTCTCTCTGTGTGATGCTAAGACAGACTATAGCTCAAAGGGAGGAAATGAACAAGAAACAGCAAACTTGCCTAAAATTTTTGGAAGCTCAAATAAGCAAAATTCTGTAGCAAAAGGATCATGCCACATTTGCAGGGCTCCAAAGGCTATAAACAACCTGACTGAAAACCCCATTTGCTGATACTAATCATAAAGAACCCAACAGACATGATGAGGACTCATTCAATAATTGGGGTCCCTTATCTTCTATGCTCCATGCAAGTGGTCCTGGACAGACCACTTGGCATACACATCAGGGTATACCCATCACATGAGTATGAAAGTATAAGTGAGTTATAATTATGAAAAAGTGAATGCAAGTCGGTTAATTATTTAAAAAATTAAGTTAATTATTCAACCAATTAAGTTAATTTTGTGAAATAAATATCACTTTCATCTTCCAATGAGACCTCTCATTAAGTTTTGCTACACTAAGTTCCTGCACTGTGACGTGTAGTCTACAGATAAAAAGCTGAGGAAAATAGGCACTTCTGTAAGGAGGGAAAAACACCAAAACAAAACCAAACCCCAAACCCACCAAACAAATCAAGCGGCCTGATGGCACATCTAGACTGCCCATAAGAGACTGCAAGAAACACCACTTCATTCCTCTTTTTCTTCAGAACTGGGTCCACAAAATTGTTCACTGATATCCTGGTCTGGATCAGTATACATGGAAGTATTGTCCTATTATCATTAAAAGGAAAACGTATTTCAAGTATTTGATCTCAAGTTTGCTGTTTCCACTTGGTTGGTCTGGTTACCTACTTCTGAAGACAAGTTGTCTTGACTTGGATGAAACAATTGATGGAGAATGTGGACAGCCTAAGCAATTAAGGACTGCTGAAAGCATGCGAGGAGGAGAAAAAACACTATCTCACTGTCAGTCTGCAGCAGTGTCAACAGCCTAAGCGATTAATGGAAAGGAAGTTGTTTTGCTTTCACTGCTTTGCTGTAAGGTAGTTTCAAATCTGCAAGTAATCTACATGATTGAGAACTATGGAATTACCCAAGGGGTGGTGACCTGACCAGTAATACCCAGGAAACATGGATTGAAAGGATTTCCATCCTTTGGCTCGCCATCTAAAAAACAGGGCAAAATAAATTCTTGGTTAGAAGCACAGGGCTCTCAGTGGGGTCCCAATCCATGGACAGAGGATATTTTTTAATGGCAGTTAGGAAGTGCAGAATGATTTTTGAGAGCATTAAAGTAAACATGAAGTGGGGAATTAAGAGCATCGGAACAGCATTAAAGTCTTTGGACACTGTGGTGTATAAGAAAAGGAGCCAAAAATAGGAGCTGAAAAATAAGATAAAAGGGCTGAAAACAGTATTAAAAACCAGAAAAATGAAGCCCTAGAGCAGGAGTTGTGGAAGTTGCAACAGCAGGTAGAGGAATACAAAGCCAAGGAATGTAATACTATAGCGGAAAGGTTGTGAAGAGCAGCTGTGCTAAGAGATGTCCAGGAAAAGAAGGCTTCAGCAGAAAAAGGGGTAGCTATCTTTTTTAAAGACAGGACACAAGAATGAAACAGAAAAAATTAAGTGAAGCACAGGCTGCCATTCAAGTCATGCTGGAGGTGAAGAGGAATCAGGAGCCTGCTGATCACACACTAGGTAATGAGCAAATACCAGCCTCAGAAGGTTAGCAGGGAAAACACGTACAGCAAATGCCACAGAAGTTGAGGAAAATTCAAAACAACTGGAACAGAAATATCTAGTGTGACTCACATTTTGCAGGCCTTTGTGAGTGTCCTAGAGAATATAGTACACGATCTCCCTGCACTCCATTAGAAAATAAACCAAACGCAAAAACTTTGTGACAGAGCACATTATTAAACACAGAGCCAGGGATCATGAGCAAAGCAGAAATGAGCAAATTATTACTGAAATGAAATTACATGCCAGTCAAGTTAGAACTGTACCAAATTATTTTAGGCATTTTAACAGGGAGACATGAGTGATTCGCAATGGAAGGGTAAAATATAGATCAAAATCAAATTGCTCAAGCAACGAGAATGGTAGATGACAGGGTTGTGCTCAATTCAGAAATGCAGGCTAATCCAATAACTAAAAATGAGCTAATAAGATAGACTTGATGAGTCTTGCAGTGCTTTAAAGGCTTTGCTATATTATCAAGATTGCCTTAATGTTATACATCCCTCAGATCTCTCATTTTCTTATTGCTCTTCACAAAGAAGCAACTACTGGGAGCTGCAGCTGCGTTTGTGCTCAAGAACAAGAGGGAACATAATGAAGATAGCTTCAAACTAACAGTATATGAAGAATGAAGTCACCTCTTAAAGGTGATTATTGCCCCACCAGATAGCAGCAGCTAGCTTGGGTAAGCTTATAGATAATTTCTGAAAGATTGAAACATTTTACAGGAAGACTGCAAGATGAACATTTGCATGGTTTTTTTAAATAAGGATGAAGAGCCTATTTAAGTAGTAATCTATTACAATGAAAACCTAGAGAGTTAAGCAAAATTCATAGATTAAGAGGAAACCAAAGTAAAAAGATGTACATATCTTGTAACCTGCATTAAAAGACTGACCATGTCCTTAAAGGATACCAGAAACAGAAACACTAGGTAACATCTGGGAGTAATTAGAGTGATGGGGAGAAGATACAGCTGAGAAGAAACCAGGGCTTTAGTGAAGAGGCTTAGTGAAAACTAGGAGAGACATGAAGTACCAAAGACCACAGTTACAGCAAAAAAACCCTTTACAATCAGATTAGGATAGCAGTAATTGTTATTTTGGGAGAGCAGGAAAGCTATAAATAAATCCTAACCAGAACCACCCCTTTATGTTAACTGATTCCAGGGCCAGAGTAAATAGTATTTAAGAGGCTTGAATACCAAAGGGAATCAGAGGGACTACATAGACAGGAGATGTAGTTCAGAAGCAGATCATGAGCACATGTGAAGGGCCTGGTGTTACAGCTGTTAAGAGCAAAAAAAATAGGTAATTAGCAAGGGAAAGGAACAATGTGTGTTCAAATTAAGACAGACCCAAAGGAGCACAACAAGCCATGCTAGGCAGCTTGTTTTTAAGGGGCAATAATTTGGTGCTGATTTAGCTAATGGATGTCTATGAATGAGGTTAGTGAGAACTGGATTTCTATGGTTTACCCATATTGGACAATAGCAGCACCCAGCCCAAAAGAAAAACAAATGTGGGAATGTCCAAGTGAAAGTACTTATTACTGGTCCAGCCCCAGTTCCACAGTGCCAGTACAGATATCTAACAGAAGGTGAAGAGGGATTACAGTTTATTAGTGATGGTTTACATCAGTAAGCAGCCCTGCGCTACACACAGCTCTCCAGTCTGGCCAGTGCTTCAGCAGGCAGAAGATAGAATCCTAAATACACAGAACAGTCCCAAACCCAACAGAATGAGCCCTAAACCTCTTAACTCCACAAACAGCTCCAGTTGCAGCTAAAGCACAGTGAATGTTGGAGGGGCAAAATGGTGTTCAGCAGTATATTTATCAAATCTACCAGAATAATGCCGCTTTAAATTTACTTTGATGTTCCAAGGGAAGAAGTACTGTCTTATTAATGTCCCACAGGCTTTCCTAAGTGCACCTGCTCTTTGTAGCATCTACTATGCTACAATTATACTCACACAGATAACTAAGTGATACCCACCCAGTTAATATTCAGAGATGGCTGAAAATCCAGAAAGAGAAAAGAAAACAAGACATTACATCTTGACAACTTTGACAGAAGCAGCAGAGCTGCCCCTAGACTGTCCATATGAGACTGCAAAACCACCATTTGGTCTCCACTTTTCATCAGAACTGGATATGTGGTCAGTACTCTGATATCCTGGTCTGCATTGCTCTGTATGTATGTATTGTTCTATTACCATTGAAAGGGATACATATTTCTAGTATTGGGGCTATTTGCCTGGTCAATCTGTTCACCCTGCCTTTGAAGACCAGTGGTAAAGTCTGGATGCAATAACTGCATTAGTCAAACATAAGCTCTTGGGCTCAACAGAAAAATTACTATGAAATTTTATAGCCTATATTTAATAGCAAATTAAGATAGTTAATACAACAGTCTCTTCTGGCTTTCAGATTTATTCTTCTCTTAATAGTCTTGGCCTTTTTAAAACATATCTGAAAGAAGCTCACTATATCCTTTCTCTTTTCATAAATTTAACACTGAAAACCCTACATTGGTAACTACTGAGTTGACTTCAGTTAACTGAAAGCAATGGTTTAACATAATAATTATACTGTCACTGTCCTCTAAGCTATCTTTTAGCTTAGATACTAACATAACTCATAAGCAAAGAATACCTCCTGAGTAGAAATCAGATATCATCAACAGGTTTCACAGAAAAAAGAGTTAAAAAAGTTAGACAGGAGTTACAAGTTAGGCAAAAAAGAAACCAAGAAACTATATAGTAAACTCAGGAAAACTTCCTATGGAACCACACTCATTTCACATTACCTCTCTGTGTGCATCAGTCCACCTCTCCACTACTTAAGTTAATTATTCATTAACTAATAAAGATTATTTTTCCTCCTAGATAGCTAGAACTTACAGATACCATTTCAATATGAATAAATAATAGCATACTGACAGGAATATGGTATTCATTTGGTCGGGAGGATAGTGGAGATAGATCAGTGTTCATTTTATACACTAAGTAGATACCACAATAATCATGGTTTTAAACATCACCACATCATTTTGATAATGTTTTTCAATACCGAAGTGAAGACACTAGCCAACATTCTTCAAAGAGTATCGAGTACCTATATTTGTACATCTCAAAGGCCTTTGAATCTTAAAAAGGCAGGAGGTCAGTGCTTTCTAAACATCAAGTCCCTTGTAAGTGAGTTTCAAACTGGGCATTCATAAGTAATTTATTACTGTTGTTATTTTGGAAGCTTCTTGGAAAGATTAATTCTAGTTAGTATTTCCCCTCAAAAATGGAGCAGAAGACCTTCTCTAGATCTAGGACATTTCATATTTTTAAATGTGAAAAACATACTAACCTTTCAGTTTGAAGACCAAGGACTCTGGCATCTGATAAAGGGAAAGAATCAAAATCCCTTCCCTATGCTCATCTCAACAATCCAGGGCTGTGTAAACATTTTCTTATTTCTCAAAATATGGGATACCATTTATCATACTTCAATTTTGTTGTTTAGATTATCAAAACAGACTTGACAGTGTTACTGTCTTCAACCCAGTTGCTTTAATTTTCTATGGAACTTTGTTAAGGACAGCCCCGAAACAAAAGTTTTTATTCTGTTTTTAGACAGACATATACTATAAGCATTATCAATGGCAATGGCTGGAAATTACAAATGCTTACACTTTGAAAGAACAGTTATATGCTCTTCATAAGTGAGATAACAGAAAACATTTAGCTTAAAAAAAAAGCCAGAAACTTTACATTCTTTCTCTTTGATTACAAAAAATTTTTATTTCATATGTAGTTTGTGTATGCACAAATCTGTTGATGCTGCAATTGTGTATTTTTACTGACTTGTCAGAATGCTTCAGAAAATCCACGTAAATATTTTAAGGTAAATCACATAGCAGGAAGGACAGAAATGCTACCACAAGTCTCTGTTGAAACAATTGCAGTCTAAGTAGGCAAAATCATAACAGCAAAATTACACAGCCAATATTAATGTTGCTGAAATAGCCTCCTGATTTGCAGAAAATATCTATTTTTTTCACCCAAAGTGCTGTGGATGTCAACTGTGACTATTACTCACACCATAAGGGTTAGTACATTTCTGTACACAGAATTTAAATTGGCAAATCCCTATTATAGAGAGGAGTTTTGAGATAAACTAATTGGATTTTCAGCTGTTAAAACACTGACAGTGAGTGATGGCCTGGCTGCTTGCCCTATTATTTCTGCTGAACCAGAAAGAAACCCTTATGTTAATAACAGTACATTACTAGAAGCATTTTAAGATAAGACACTACCTGTAATAAGAAGCACGCATTAGTGCAATCTGAAAGTACTTTACAGTGGCCACTGAAAGGATCAGCAGACGACGGTGTGCTAAAAGCCAGTGCTGGTGACATTCAAGCTGGGGTTTATTGTAAAGGACAGCGTTGAAGTTACAAAGCTTCCCAAGAACTCTTGCATAACTTGTATAAATGTAAGTTCAAGCACAACCAGTAAAAAAATAGAAATCCAAACCAAACATGAGCTTGGAATGGGCCAGGAAAAAAAAATGTTGCTGTTTCTGCTTTTTCAGGGTCGTCCCACCTGCTCTTACACAACTATTATTCACAGGTAGGTATTTCACACAGAAATCATATAAGGAAGACCCAGTCAGTTTCCCTAAAATATAGTTTAACACATGTACAAGGAGCTACATGCTCCATGTAGGTTTTTCTGCTGTTTATTTTTTTAGGGCAGTTCTTCACTTATCAGTTAGTGGAGCTTCCATCACTGATCTTTGGGCATGATTCTGTAAAGTAACATAGAGACTTTTTTCCATTAAGTTTCTCTAGGATTAGCTTGCTTTATTTTTTTCATTTCACGTGGTTCATTCGGAAGGAGATAGGGAGTAGCCATGAGGAAAGCAAAATGGGGAAAAAAAAAATTTTATATTTTAATATTGTATCACAGGCCTTTGCCATATTTTCAGTAGTCACAAGATTAAATCCTAAAAAAATCTCACTAGTTTAAGAACTAGATAAATCTACTGAGATATATATACACACACACACACACAAGTACATTTATAGAAGCAGAAACTAAAGGAAAAAGTTTAGTGCCAAAAGCCTGAACCCATTAACAGGACAGAGTTCCAGGAGTGCCAGCTATAGACTTTCCTCACTTTCTTCACTAGGACTGTAGATAAATGATTCTTTTTAAAAACGGGCTACTTGTCTAAGTATATACATTTTGACTGTTGGTCTTTATCTCTTCGTAGCCAAGGATAAATAACATTGGCCCAAATCTCTTCCCAGCTTGTATGTCCATGGCAAGAGAACCCAGATCTCCTGGTCCCATGGAAATGATCTAGCTGTATCAGTTGTAATATCAGGCAGCAGGAAGGACAGCACACAAACAAGCAGGAAATGCTATGGGATAGGAGAGAAGAAATTAAGAACTTCGGTATGGTAAGACAGAGATCCTTCCAGATCTTTAACCTTCCTTCCCACTGCTCTGAGCAAGACCAGTCTCAGTTTTGGACTACGCAAGATACACGGTGCTGTAAGAACCCCAAATAAGCTTTGACTTCAGAAGAAAGGGTTCACTGGATTTACAAAGGCCACATATTTGCATTCCCCATTTTCTTACCAATAGTACATTTAACATCCATTTTGTGAGAAGAGCAGATTGCTTACTGAGAATCCACAGACTGTTACACTGCAATAGCAATTCATCTATGACATGAGAGACAGCAGCATATTTGTGCATCTTAACACCTTGATCAATTTTATTGAACACTGCTGTCCATTCCAAAACTGTATCTGTAAGAAACATCCTGAACTGCTGCTTTTAAATAAGTTCAACCAATGCTGAGTATGCCAGAACCCTCTTTAGCATAGATTTCTCATCATTTTTTAAACTGAATAAGGAGTGAAGCTTAAACATTTAAAGTCATGTTTCTTCATCCACAAAAGCATCCTCAACTCTTCAGAAAGATGGGGAGCTAGGCAGCTTCTTATAAGCACCTGAGATACTGACACAGACACCTAAAAGGAAATTCAGTTTCAAGGCTGGTTACGTTTCAACTTCAGTTTTAGCCTATTGAAAGGAACTGATAAACCACATTTCTAAAAACATACAAAAGAAAAAAAACCCAAACAAAAAAAACCAGAAACACACTCAGTAATTCTAAATGCATTTTTAACAACTGCAGACTAATTTTCTGCTTTTGGTTATGAAATGCCACTAACTCCCTGCATGTCATGGATTTTATATGTAGCTGAAATACATGCCTGGAATCTCACAGCATACTATGTAAAATGAAGACTTCTTACAAAAGTGATCATTTCTTTACATTAAAACCTCATCTGATATCTGGGTCAGCTGAAAAATCATCACATAGAACATACGCCCACAGTGTCAGCATGGCAGCCAAGTGAGCCTGCAATCTGTCTTTTTCACACTAAATAAAAAAAAAAAAACCAACAAAAACACAAACAAAACAAAACCCCAACAAACTAATTGCCAAAAAAATCTTCCAGTAATTTTGCTTTCCATTTACTGTCCCTTCTTTTTTCCTTTCTAGGAGCCAATTAGAGGCCCATCAATTATATCTTCAGGCTGCTTTGTGATAAGTGTACTTTCACACCTAAATTACTCCACTTGCTCTATCAGCCAGAAAACATCTCATTTCCTTTTGCAAGTACCCTCTGGTTTTATTCACAATTTGTTCTATAAAGGTCCAGGACTGAATTAATCTTTCTGACTAAGCAAGCTGTTTAACATCACTTATCCTTTTCTGTATTACTTCAGAAGGTCTGACCTATTATTCCATGCAGGTTTTACACCTGCTCAGCCTGTATTTTCATAGCATCAAATTCTGTAGAGTTTGGGCGTTTTTTTTTTTTCCTTGTATACATCAGCATCATCCTAGGAAAACCAAGCTGTAACAGCATAAGTTGTTGCTTTACGACAATGGTAAGGAATACTTTTCACTATTTCTAAATACTAATATGTGTGGATGTATATGTAGTAATTATAAAGAACAGAAATATTTACTGCAATGAGCATGCAAATACATTTAGATGGTTAGATCTTGTACTCTACTGAGGTGGGAGAGAAGGACTGCTTCTAAGAACTCCCCTCCCCGCTTCGGATTCTGTCCAAGTTGACAGCCTGTGATACAAAGTAGCCTAACAAAATACTAAAGACTAATTTTCCATGCATATATTAAGGACAGATTGCTTTTAACTTCTTTTGAAAAAAATCATATACCTTATCTACAGAACAACCATACTCAGAAGTTATACCCTGCTCATTTCATACTGATTTTATAGTTGGTGCTGCTCACTTTTATAGTTGATTTGCTTCACTATTGCAGAGAATACATTTTTCAAAGGGAAAAAAAAAAAAGCCACCACAGAGAAGTGTTTCCCCTTCCACTCACTCCCCTACACAATTTATTCATTCAGCAGTCCTGGAAATTCAGCAGGGAATTATCAGCCTTCTGTTCAGTAACACAGACCAGCTCCAGGGAAACAAGCAAAAAGGAAAAAAAAAAAGGAAAATCTGACTGAATGACCTTCCTGCTACATTGCAGAAAAGAAGACAGAAAGAAAATTATTTTATTTACTGATGAATGCTACAGAGATAAGACCACAAAGACAACCTGACACTTCAGTGAATGAGGTAGTTCAATAAAAAGGAGCTCCGCATGGCTTAAGAAATCAAACAGGCTACAAGTAACTACTTTGTGTAGTTAGCCCTGCTGAAGGAAGATAGCGCACGGCCTTAGCTCCACCAGGGGAGAAAGGCCAGACTGTGCTATCTGTCAGCCCCCAGCTTACCAGCTGGTGACTTGACTGTGAATGAACTAAGGAGCACACAGATAGATGAGAGGGTACTAGCTCAGCTGTTCAGGTCTCAAGCAAGAAAAGAAGTGTTTATAGGAAGAACAAGTCACTGAACCAAAAGCAGCTTAGTAAGGTACCTACTCAGGTGGCTACAGGAGACCCATGGTCCAAGGAGCTGATTGACCTATTGCACTAGGAAAAGCTACAGCCACCAAGAACATCCTTCAGGCTCCAAAGAAAGAATGAGCATGAAGTGCCACTCAAATACAAATCTGGCACATGATATGAATATGCTCAAAGTATATTTCTCTGCTAATAAGTCTGGGCAAAAAAGGCTTGATTTTTCTGTTTTGATTTGGGTTTTTGTTTGGGGGTTGTGTGTTTTGGAGTTTTATTTTTTAGGTTATCCCAAAGATAAAGATCCAAAAGATCCTCAGAAGGTATGTCATAACTGGCACAAAAGACTTCCTTATAGCTCAGAGACAGGAACGTACTTTTATCAGCCTCCACCAGCAGGATGGGATCCATGGGAACCTCGTTCTGATAGCACACAGCAAAGTAAGAAATAAAACACCATCCAGTGCCATATAGATGCACCCGATCAACCGTGAATGAGCTCACTCAGGCACTAGAATGAGCGTGAGCGTGCTGGCATGGTGCACAGCTTAGGCCAGTCACAACTGAGAGCTCACTATGAATTAGCTGCCTAGTGGAGTGCCACATCAGTGTATTACGTTGCTTCCAGGATGCATGACGATCTTTCAGTCAACATGGATCTCTCTATGTGCCACTTTGTTGTGCAGATGTACCTACAGTTCCCCGTGGATGACCTCTTCCAGCTGGTGTGGGAAAGGAAGTCACCTCCAAGGATGTTCAAAAGCACGTCCATCATCCATGTACTTAAAAACTGAGGGCACATAACGCATGCCATAAAGAGAGACTGCTTATAAAGACAGTCATTTTCCCCATGCTGTCACAGTCGCTATCTTAAATCATTACATGAGCATGTATCACAGAAAAGGCTCCCAGAGAGCTAATGTGGATTTAGAAACGCTGATGTACAAGTGATTCTGTTTTTACCAGTGGACAACCTCAAAGAAAGCAATAAGAACAAAATTCAGATCTTTGTTCAGTCTCTGAGGATCTCAATAAAGCTTTTGCTCCAGTCATTTGGACCTTATTAAGCAAAACAGGTTGCCCTGAAAAAGTCATCTAATAAGTCAGTTCTGGCAGGGTACAACGATCGGTCACTGAAGATGGGTACACCTGAAACCTTCTTCATTTCTCCTGCTAAAGAAAATAGGGATAGAACCTACTTTCAGCTTTGCTTGGTATATCATTCCCCTTCATACTCACAGATGTTTCCAGGTTCTTGGGTAAAGTAGCTTTCAAGTGAATGATAAACTGTACAGTTTTTGCTACCTACAGCCCACATATCCCTTACCCTGAGGCCTGTAAGAATGTGGACTGTGAGATGCCTAACCTTAGAAAAGGAAATGCATCTGCCCATCTGAAATAATTGGTGCTACAGAGCATCTGAATGCAGCGGCAAGGAAAGAAAAGAGAACTTCTAATGGTGTTTCAAACAAGTCTTTTCCAACTAGTTGCAGAAAGGCAAGACAGAAGGTGAGAATTAAGCCAGGCAATTGTTGTTCCTATATGAGAAAATATCGCTGCCAAAAAAATGGATTTCATAGTCATATGAACTTATATAACACAAGAAAATAGAACATCTGCTCATGTTTTAAATATCTTCATTGTTTATTCAGAACTATTTTTACTATCCCCTATACATTGCTGTCTTGGAATAGATTTACCCATAGGGTTTGGAGATTTCTGAGAATCAATCTAGGTAGAGTGATTTCCTGCCTTTATCTTCTTCTAGATCCCTAGAAGAACTTTGCTGTAAAGTGAATTTAAGTCTACTGACATTAAATCTACATTTAGGTCTACTGCTTCTTTAGTTACTCATTCAACCCCTAAGAGAAGTCATTTCAGAGCTGCTAGGCATCACTAGACCATGCATTGAAAACCACTCATAAGCTCTTATTTAGGCAGCTAGATTACGTGAAAGATTATTACACAGATTTTTTTTAAAAGTTACTGGGCTCCACAGATTTTATCTTGCTATGTTTTCCTTTGGGTCATGAAATAAAGTTTGACTATGAATAACTGCTAAAATCAGGTGACAATTTACGGTATGATTAATTCTTTTTCAGAGGTACGGTCTACCACTGGGGGGGAACGCCACCACCCCACCCTCAAAAAAAACCAAACCAAAACAAAACCAAAAACCCCAACCACAAACAAAACACACCTCCCATCACTTTCCAAAGATGTTCCTTTTCTACTACAGAAACAGCTACTCCCCCCCACTGCATAGACATGATATTCAGATAAAATTTTTCATGGATACAGAGACCTCATTTCAAAAGCAAGTCAGATGTAGCAATTATTATACTCACTTAAACAAACACATTGAGCAAAGTCTTTAGGGGGAGCTGGATTCATCCCACCAGCTTAGGCCTATCATTAATCACAGGCGAGGTCATACACACTTCCAGAAATCTTTACTAGTAACTCTACTTATGGTTTGAATTTCCATAGTGAAACAGCTGTTCAAGTCCCTAGCAGCTCAAGATGTAAGAATAAGTATGTATACATTAATCTTGCTTCTTCAAGACACTGTTTTGCATGTTGGAAAACTTCATCATTCTTCCTTTTTATCTGAGTCCCCCCCCTTTTTTTTTTTTTCCTTTAAATATAGCTATATGTTTCTGTCACACATGATTTTTATCTTAATCTGGACCTAGAAAATGTCAACTATGCTGAAGCATCTCATATACAGGACTAAACTGGATTTTAGAAATTTCAGCCCTACCAAACACAAATGGAAGCTTGAGATATTTCAGCAGAGGTTTTAAGATGCAGATCTGCTCTCCTAACTTATAAAATATACAAACTTCATGGTCATATGATGTGCTGATGATTTACTCTTTATTCAGCATGCAAGATGAATGTAAACATCAAAAAAACCAGCTACCAAGCTCCCTGCACTGACGTCGTCATCAATATCATCATCCTTTAAATGTAAGAGAGGCATTTCACCCTAAAAGGGGTGAAAAAAGGCCGTGGATTCACTTCAAGTCATGAAGAAGAATAAAAGCAGTGCAAAAAGAGACTCAGCATTAGTACAGGAAAAACAACAGCACTGCAAACCCTGGTTTAGGAGTTAAAACGGCAACAAGATTGATCTAGATGTTATCTAATAAAGATGCAAAAGAGGTCTCAACCCAGGAAAGCACTTGAGCACGTGATAACCTTAGCATGTAAATAGGCCTCCAGGTTTCCATGGCACTAATAACAAAGAAGATGCTTCATTGGATTAGGACAGAACTCCTTATTTTCTCCTTGCAGCTACTCAGATAACTATTTCAGGCTGAATAAGATCTAGGATATTCAGAGATAACCTCAGCAGATTAACTGCAAAAATGGCCAGTCAGATATACCGACCAATATATTATCCTGGGTGTATTTCACAATCCTAAAACTGAAATTTTCTCAGTTATTCAATTTTCAGGGAAACTTTTATAAACACTAAATACACAATATAAGTAATACAGTATCATCTATAAATGACCTCTTTAAAAGTCATTAAGTAAAAGTTAATGCAACACAATTCTGGGTACTTTTATTATATTTAGCCTCCCCTCAATAGTATTTTGGAAGGAGCAGATAGTTATTTAACTTATTTCAAAACAAGCCCATCTTCCAGCTATCTTTTAGAGACAGTAATATACCATAATAAATATTTTACAGAAGAAATAGGTTCTTGGTCTGTTCCCCCCAGTGAGGCTTAGTGTTCAGTTTAATATAGAAAGATTAATGTACACCTGCTTTTTAACAAAACTCAATGCTATTAGTAAAGCAAGGAAAGTAAATACCCTTCAGAGTGGGCAGCCCCACCTGTTGAGATGGAAATCTGAATCATAAGTCTATTCCTGCTCCACAGATTTATTTCTCACACACACTGGAATCCATCCCAGCCAGCCACATATCCATTGCCAAGGCTGATTTACACACACACACGCACACACACCCTTTCCTACCAGTCATACACCCTCTAAAGATGGGCTGAACTGTTGGCATCACACGGCAACATATTCAGAAGTGTACACTTGCCAGGTAACCTCAGCTGGTTTTTGTGGTTCTGCTACTGCAGTGCTCATTAGAATCAAGTTCAATAACATCACTGAAATGCTAGATGATCTCATAAGATTACAGTATCTTTTTTGGCTAATTGAGTTTTATTTGCCATCTGCAGTAAAATCAAAAGCGTAACTTAGTCCAGCTCAATTGAAAGAAAAAGCTAAAGTCATGTAAACATAAAAATTCAAAACAAATCAACTTGTTTTGCTTCAGCAACTGCAACAAATTTAGGAAACATAATCCCGAGCAAAACATACATTCAAGTTTCTACTCAATCTACCTGACTGCGCCATCATAGCCAAAGCCAAGTACTATGTTGGGGTCCTCAGTCTTCTGAGCAGTCCTGAATAGCTGTCCTCTTCCACTAAGTACCAAAGAGTAGACAAGCAAGATAGAAATAAGAGTGAAACAGACTGACACCCACAGCAGAACGTCCCTCTTACCAGACATGTCAGGCCAGGCTGGTTACAGCCCTGCCAGCACAAACACCCTGAATCAGGAACTGGGGCTGGCAGAGCGTGGTGGGTCCCCACACCTTCTTCCACAGCATAACTCATAGCAAGGCACTGCCTGGGTCCAAGATGTGCGATTCCAGGCTGTCACCATCCTTCTATCTTTAACTGTTGATCCAGGGAAAGAAATTCATAGAGCATCTTTTTTCCCTGAAGACAGTTGTTTTTTAACCAAAGTCTCAAACAGCTTGCCTCTTCAAATGCACAAAAGGTTACTTTAACCTCTATACTTCGCTCTTAATAGTTGACAGAACAGCTTAAGAGTTCCTCTTTGGCTTCGTCCAGTGATAACAATAAACCAAATAAAAATATTTTCATAAGGTAGACTAGCAAAGCAAAAAAGTATTTTGAAGCATTGTATTTGGCAGAAACAATTCCAAACATGTTATCTTTAAAAAGAAAAGCACTTAATATGTGTATTAAGTCTTTACTGAGCAGGTCCAGAATAAATATCTAGAATAAAAGCCACATTAGTATGGCTGATGAATATTTTATATTTCTAATGTAATCCAAGCTTGTTTATCTCAGTGAACCTTCCTGTTGTTTTCTGTATATATCCTGAAATGGCAATTTCACTTCTCATGTAATAAAATACAAAATAGTATCAAACTCCTGGTTTTGATACAATCATCCATTTAGCTCTCATGCAGACCAAACTACAACAGCTTCAAAGGAAAATGTAATAGCTCTATGAATCAAGAAGGATATTAAAAGTGCAGAGAAGAGGATAAAGGACATCCACTGCCTGGAGAGCACAGTCCCAGGATTCTTTCTACTGCACCTTTCAGTTATCTAATACCTACCTGTGATGAGAGCTTTTTTCCAAGCTGATTTATTCCACTGCAGTTTCTCTGGTGTTAGAGTCAGCTAAATTACAGAACTTGAGGCTGAGAGATAGAATTGCATGAGAAATATTTGCATTGATTTTACTAATACACATTCAGCAAGATCTGAGAAAGCCTTTGGTCAGCTGGCAGGATATCTCACCCAACTTGCATACTTTTGGCACGTATTTACATTTCCCCTTCTCCCTCCTTTATTAAAAATGCAACAAAATATATAAGTGAAAGCAAATTCTTGCAAATTCTTTCAGGAGAGAATTAATGCATTTCACAGTGGCCTAATCTGAAAAGCTTTCTCTTCAGAAACCACTTAATGAATCATGGTCCCTTAATATTTCCAAGGAGGCATGTGCAGATTACTTTGCATCTTTAATTCAGGAGTCTACAGCAAGTAACAGGAGAGTTGCAGTTGCTGCCTATGCATGTATTCCACCCATTTAGAAGTTACATGCTCTCCAAGAGCATCCTATTATATTTAAAATATTCTTGTATGCTTCACCATTCCAATTCACAGAAAAGAGATTAATCTCTGTTTCAAATGTTTTATTCAGTTATTATTAACATAACTAATATTCACGTAGTATTGCTGCTATGGCTTGTGGAAGGGAATCAAAATCTATAGTAAGATTATTTTTAGCCCATTTTTTGAATTCTGACCTAACGTTACAGTCGGACAGCTCCTGCAAAGGCATTGGGTTGGCCCCCAAGACTGACCACAACTAAAAACTGTAGGATGACATTCTTGAGATAACATGTTAGCAACTGAGATCTTACCTTTTGCTAGTAAAGAGAACTGAAGGTGTTGAGTTTTGGTTTGGTTTGGGTTTTTTTTGGGGGGGGATTAACTTCGAAGTGAAGAAAGCTAATTTTTTTTATTAACTCAAATGTGTTATGCATTTTTATGGAACTAAAATCTTCTGTACTTGAAATGATCCACATCTGTATTAACAGTCAGTTTAAGAAGCAAAAAAGAAAAACCTATAGAAAGTTAATCTTTCAAGTAAGATGCTAGTAACATAAGATTATTAAAAAAAAACCCCAGTGACTACATTCTGTTTGTGGAAATACTGTGCATGAGATATACTCAGTATGGCCCCTGTTGATCACAAGGAACAGATTCCTTTCCATCAGTTACTTCATAATGACAGAATTCAATTACAGCCATAAACAGCAGCAGCAAACACTTTGGAAGAGAGAACTGGAATTTACGGGAATAGGAATAAGCAATATAAAAAACACTTATGAAAAATGTAGTAGCCATACATGAGCACAAACTTCTACTGCATTTCATCAGTTTCCCTAACTGAAAGCTTTCAGAACAACTTCTAACTTATTAGATCCTATAATTGCAAAAAGTGGAACAAACTACCAAGAACATTAAGCAAGCAACATTCACGCTCATACTTACACTGTCCTCAGCCAGAATTCTTTTTTCTATAGTTACAAAGCAATAAAATACCCCAGAAGGAGAAAAAAAAAAAAATTGAGAAGAAGTAATCTTCAGAGTCCTGCCTAGAACAAAACATCTATCCAGTTGAACTAAGGAGACTATGGAATTTCTGCATCTTCCAGCTGATCATGTAATCAGCCTGCTAACTTTAAAGCCTGAGAAGGTATTTCTAACATCACATAACATACTTAAGTGTCACTGTCTTCGGGTTGAGACACATGATGAAGTTAACACTGAGCCACTTGGAGACACAAATTCCTTACAGCACACATTCAACAGAACTGCTGTGTCTCTTGAACTATCAGGTATTTTGTGGCTGTCTGAAGCCACGAAGGCTTCTCACCTCACAAACAGAAACACTCTCAGGATACTCTGAGGTTGCTTTGGTCCCAACCCGCACACTAGCTGCACAAATACCAGACCTTCCACTTGTGCCATCATTCAGCTTGCCAAAATTGAAAAAAGTCAATCAGAAGTCCATTTTACTGACGTAATTCCAAGAACTGGCAAAGACTATTTAAATGCTGAGTGTAACTGCAAGTGGCTTCATAACCTGCATCTGGTTGGAGTCACACCCTACAAGGCTGTCCAGGTGCAGCACTGTACAGATGATGGTCCTTTCCACAAGGTGTTTCAGCTGACAAAGCCAAGAACAGCAGCTGCCATCACCTGAGAATTTCTTCAGGTATGGAAAGCCCCAGCTAACACACCTTGAAGACAACTTTGCCTAGCAATCATACTGGTTGCACCAGAGGAGGCTTAGATCAGATATTAGGAAAAATTTCTTCACTGAAAGGGTAGTCAGGCACTGGCACAGGTGGCACAGTTTGCCCAGGGAAGTGGTTGAGTCCCCATCCCTGGAGGTATTTAAGAGATATGTAGATGTGGTGCTCAGGTACCTTGTTTAGTGGTGGACTTGGCCATTCTAGGTTAATCGTTGGATGTGATTATGATCTTAAGGGTCTTCTCCAACTTAAATGATTCTATGATGATCCAGGACAACTAAAGAAACTCGAAATGAAATAAAATAAAGGGTTTTGAGCAGGCAGAAATACTGAGAGAAATCAGTGGCTAAAACAACTGCATCTCTGACATGGCCCACAGTACTAGCTTTATTACAGAACTCATGGGTGCACCTAACGGGAATAAACATCTCCACTACCTGACACTAATCAGAGACTTATTTACAGCTCTCAAGGGAGATTTCTTGCTGCTGACACAGTACTAATATCTAAACCGGTCCTTAAAGCTTGTTGGAATAAGCATGGCACGGAAACATGTTGTCAAATCCTACAAGCAACAAAACCCATGCTGGATGGTGCATATATAGAAGTTAGCAGCATCCTTTTGTATTCAACTTTACTGCTCCCCTAAAAAAAAAAAGAAAAAACCCCAAAAAACCACCAACAATCCCCCCAACCAACTCCCCCTGCTCTCCCCCCCAAACCAAACCAAAACCAAAGTGCCCTCTGCCTGTCAGCTTTTTTCTGTGACAGGTATGAGCACTAGGAGAAGAAAAAAAAAAAAAAAAAAAGGATGAAAACACAATTCATTCTCATGAAGAAAGAGGTTTTGATTACAGCATCCAACACCCTGTTACCAGATGTAAGCATAAACTTTGATTTAATTGGTGTCAGTAGAAGATTTAAGAAGCTATCAGGAACAGTACACAGACATGAAATGAGGAACTTGTAGGTAGTGCTTCTGTCTGGAAGAAGAGCAGATAAGACACTGAACAATAAGCTTTTCTGTTAGCTAGGTTTTGATGGTTAGATTGCTACTGTTATTGCTCAATCACATATTTAACAAACTTAAACATGTCCAACAAACGCACAGTTATTGAACAAGAAGGAAGCAGTGCAGTAAAGGTTATATAGCACAAGCGAAGGTCCTTGGGTTAGCCTTGAACTAGCACAAAACTGAGCAGGCAAGGAAGAAGCCTAGCAGTCTCCATCCAGGGGACTGATCTGCGGTGGCTGGTGGAACAACTGATCAATAGGGGGATTCAATTCTATAATTATAGCGCTGATGGACTAATCTCATACATATTGTCTTGAATAAACAACTGCCTTAAGTAGGTTGCAGCCCAATCTGTCTCGAAGTTGAAAGATAGTACTTGAATACTTAAATTTGGAGTAATGTAGATGACAAAGTAAAAGATAATGCTAGGACTTCCTTGCACAAAAATCCTTCCCAAGTTTCTCTTTTATTTCAGTTAGTTTAGGGATGAGGAGCTGGGTATTTAGTTCTCTCTCTTCTGCTACACACTTCAGGGGCTCATGGCAATGGAGTATACCTGAAGTTACTCCTAGCCTGTTCCTTTCTTAAAGTGATCCTTTCCACTGCACTATTACTGTGTGTCCAGTCTGTTTGTTGAAGATAGAGCCCTTTCTTTTACTGTTGCCCTCTCATATTTTATCCCTCTCAGCTAACTTATCTGACAGAAATGCATGAACTTGTATTAGCTGCAGCTCTGATGACTTGGTTTTCATCTCACTCAGAAGACAAAATTTAAATTTCCTTCTCATCCTTAAGATCTTTTCAGAATTGAGATTTCCAGCATATACCTTAACTGTATCACTCTAAGTAAATGCTTTAGCATAAGTTGCATGATTTTTCCATATTGTAAACAGAGCTGATAAAATCTGATTTGTTAGGAGAAATGGTCACAGCACATGCATCATATCGGATGGATAACTCCCAGCATGACTGGAGTTTTCAGTAAACACAGCAAATGACATACTAATAAAGCAGATGATAGACTTGGCACTTAGAGGGCTTTTTTTTTTTTTTAATGTCATTTCTTTCTTCTCCCAAATTCTTACTGTACTGGCAATCCTTCCCCCAGCAGCATATAAAAATCAGGCTAAAAGTCAAAATGCCTTGCCAAGAACTGTTCAATGACATGGGCAGACTTCCACCTGCCTCTTCATTGATCCCTCAGCTAACAAGGTTAATTAGTTACTAACACTATCATGGAAAACCATCTTGAAGTCCAGCCCAGAATTTAGCCATTTCATTATTTAGGGAGCGTTTAATTTTTATTTCTTGAGCAACAGTCCTCTGTACCATTCTCTATACCCAAAATACCAGGAGATCCTCACATTCATAACAAATGCAACCCTGCAATATCCCTAAAGACAAAATGCCAATCCAATTTTAGTTCCTGAGGCTCTGCAGTGATAGCTTCTGACAAGGTAATCCAGGCATGGTATGTTTTCAAGACGTTAGATCTGAGGTGGCAGCCCTGGGTAATGTTAGCTCTGCTGCTCCAAGCATCCCTGGATAGAAGGACACAAGCATCCCTTGGGTCCTTCTAGTCATACACTACTCGGGGCTTTTCTTGCCTTTCCAGAGCTGCCAATATTTCTTCTTTGCACTGTTTGCAAGTCTGCATTTAGCCTGTGCCTGGGTTTGAACCCTGCCCTGCAACTTACCAATCCTCAGGACTTCTGTCACAAGGACACCTCAAGTGCTTCTGCTGCTTTAGCTATTGCTCCCCACAGTAGTCTCAGCCTCTTTTCCTTCCCTTTGTAGGAGAGTCTGTGACAGAACTCAGGCAAAAATAATTTTGATTAAGAAAGGCAGGAGAGATGAAAATCAGCTCTTTGTACTCACTCAAGCCTACTTCAGCCCGATCCTGGGATTTTGATGAAAATGTGTTTGCTTCTCTTTAGATTGAGAGATTGACTTTATCCCTTCAAGGTCACAGTAATGAAAAGGTTTCCTCTTTCTTTTAGCCATCTGGACAACACTACTAAAGTTTGAAACAGAGGCTGAGCTATGGAACTTGCCTGTTCAACTTCAAAACATTTTTAACCAGTCACAGTTTGTTCAGTTTAGATAGTATTGAGTTGTGCGGCAACATCTGTGTACATGTAAACACACATACACAAAAAAACCCCACACTTCAGCCATATAGAATAAGGTATAGTTCAAACTGGCACTGAAGTCACCGAAAACACTGATTTCATCTAAATATGGAGTATATCATAGATCACCACCACTTGCATAAAACCCTGATCAAAAAATTGTGGATGCCAGCAGGAGCCCCTTCACTGACTTCAGAAGATCTTGATTCAGGCCTCAGTGCTGTCCTTGCTGCAAGTGAGGAGATTTGCAAGATGTCCTTGCTTGTTGGCCCCAGCCAGCAGGTGAGCATGAAATGGAGACTTCTGAATATCAGATGACAGATTTAAAACAAACAAACAAAACTACCAAAAAAACCCACACACCACACCCATCCTCTATTCAGAATACACCAAAAAATTGATCTCTAATGGAATTTATTATGTTTAAAGAACAACCACCGGCAAAATGTATATTAACCTACAGTTACGGTCTCCTGTAATTTCCAGCTTCCCCTGAAAGAATACTTTCCATCTGTTTTAACAACATCTGAGATCAAAGACGGGCTTGATTACATCTTTTCAGCATGAGAACATTGTCACATATGTAAGGAAAAAAAAAGTCAAAAGTCAAATTTGCATTTTAAGCCTAAAAATAAATGCCAAACAGCTATAGACAGAAAGGCAGGCTTTACCTCATTTGTGTCATCTGAAGCTGTCCTTGAAGGTACAGCCAAGAAGGGGGTGGGAGAGTGGTGGGTTACTCAAGTCCAGCCTAGTATTCCCACAGCTTTCAAGGAGAGAGAGGAATGCAGGCAGGATTTTTCTTTATGTTTCCTTATTTGACTATCTCAAACTTACTTGAAGGCATGGGATAGCATTGTTATCATCTGTCCTGAAAGACAGATCATTCCACACTTGATATAAATCCAAGCAAATCTACCATACATCTTCATTTAGAACAAATGACTTCCCATTGATTTTATTATTTACCATTGCAGCTTTAAATCAAGGACTGTTTCTGCTTAGAAGAAAATTAAGGGCATACATTGAGCTTGCCAACAAAACAGTTGCCGAGAATGATGGCAATGAACTCAACCACAGAAGAAAGAAGAGGAAAACATGAAATACTAGCATTTTAAAAGCTTGTAATTGCAGGAAGAACAGCTCCTTATAGATACTAGATTTGAAGCAGCAATGGAACCTCTCCATGAGATTGAAATAAAAACAGACCTCCTTCAACCACATGGTAAAGTGCAGTAATTATAACGTAGATGGCAGAGAAACAAGAAGTTACATCTCAGCAGTGAGACTTATACAGATACTTAAACAGGTTAAATTTCTCATTCTACCTCACCCATGAATTGGGTGACTACACCTTCCCATCTTTCCACAGGACTCAAATACTAGAGGTTAAGAAACCTGGATGTATCATAAACAGTTTCTGACAATATGTCAAAGCATTGATTTCATCATGACTTCCTTCTTGGGTACGCTTGTCAAAACCAATTATCAATAGAAGTCAAGAAGACAAAAAAGTCAAGAAGGTGCAAAAAAGTGAAGATTTTGATTATGAGATTCATTTTCCATTTGCTTTAGTAGTTGCAGGACCAGCCCCTATTTCAAGGGATCACTTGCATCATTATATTGAACCAGTTGCACATGTAGTAGTAAAAAAAAACCAGCTGACAACTTTTTCTTAAATGATTTGCAGTACCATCTAGAATAATGGTCAGTGATAGCCTTGGATGCAGTGATCACAATGTTGTGGAGTTTGGGACCCTGCTGAGCACACTGAAGGTTAGTTCTAAGACAAAGATTTTAGATTTTGGAAGAGCAAACTTCAGCTTGCTCGGAGCTCAACTGGGAGGGATTCTGTGTGAAGCTTCCCTAGAGGGTAAAGGAGCTAGCAAGTGCTGGGAGTTTTTCAGGAATGGTCTCCTGGAAACACAAAAACAATTCATCCCCTTTAAAGGTAAGGGAAGTAGGCAGAGCAAGAGACCCTCTTGGCTTAACTGAAAGCTTCCAAGTCTGCTCAAAACCAGAAGAGAAGCATACCAGAGATGGAAAAATCAGATGAATACCCATTGAGAACTACAAGGGCATTGCCAGGGTATGATTGTGCATTCCACCCACCCCCCTACCTTCCTTTACTGTTTTACAATCTCAGTAACTCCCATCAAGACTTGGCCTTTGTGTAACGAGTTTGGCAGTTAAGCATCCCTTGATCATATCAGAAACTCTTATATGGCTAAAGTGGGAGTAGCACTGACTGTACCAGGGAGCCAGCCGCCCCCTGACAACCCTGGAACATATTTTACTCCTGTACCAGGAATAATCAGTTGCACCTGACAGCCTTGGGGCATATCTTATCTGGGTTGTAACTCAGGAGGGTCTGTGCCAGTGTCACTGGAATTTGAGAACTTTAGTAATTTCCAACCTGGATTGTGACAATAGGACAGAAATTTACTGCTGCCTAAAGTCAATCATCTCACAACCCTATAAACAGCAGTGCCAAGTGAGACCCTTTGAGCTCTCCCAGACTGCAGCAGGCTGCGCCAGCACCTCAGAGACAGACATCTCTCAGAGCTGTGAACTTCTAAGTTTGCATACAGAAGCCTGATGACAGGACCTGGTCTGATCTCTGTCACAAGTGGGGTCCCCCCAGCAATCATATTGGGCCCAATGCTGTTTAATATCTTCAGAAGTGATCTGGATGATGAGATCAAGTGTACTCTGATGAAGTTTGCTGATGATACCAAACTGAGTGGGGAAGTAGACACTTCAGAAGGGAGACCCACTCTGAAGGAAGACCTTGATAGGCTGGAAGAGTAGGCTAACAAGAACCTTATGAAATTCAACAAGGACAAGTGTAAGGTCTTGCACCTGGGAAGACATAATCCAGGAGTGCAGCGCAGGCTGGGATCTACCTGGTTGGGGAGCAGCTCTGTGGAAAGAGACCTGGGGGTCCTGGTAGACCACAAGCTCTATATGGGTAACCAGTGTGCTGCTATGGCAAAGAAAGCTAACAGGATGCTGGGTTGCATCAACAAGGGCATCACCAGCAGAGATAAAGAAATTATCCCACTCTTCTCAGCGATTCTCAGGCCACTGTGTGCAGTTTTGGTCGCCACTATATGAAAAAAGATGTGGACAGGCTGGAGAGGATCCAGAGAAGGGCCACAAAGATGATCAAAGGACTGGGAAGCCTGTCACATGAGGATAGGCTGAGAGAACTGCGTTTGTTCAGCCTTGAGAAAAGAAGACTTAAGGGAGACCTTGTCACCATGTTCCAGTATTTAAAGGGTGGCTACAAGGAAGATGGAGACTCCCCCTTTTACAAGTGGTCACATGGAAAAGACGAGGGGTAATGGGTAAAAGTTACTCCTGGGGAGATTCCGATTGGACACAAGAGGAAAATTTTCCACAATGAGAACAATCAGCCATTGGAATAATCTTCCCAGGGAAGTAGTGGATTCCCTAACATTGGACACTTTTAAGATCGGGCTGGACAGTGTGCTGGGCCATCTTGTCTAGATTGTGCTTTTGCCAAGAAAGATTGGACCAGATGATTCTTGAGGTCCCTTCCAACCTGGTATTCTATGATTCTATAATATTAGAATGGTAAGCCCAGATCTCCAGCAGCCCTGCATTTGTTTCTCCTCAGCTTGCAACATGTTACTTTTTTGCTGATAAAAGAAAATCAGCAATGGAATTATTAGATCAATGTTATATTTCCTACATAATTTCTATTCTGTACTGTTTCAACAGAGGAAGCAACAGAAAATTTTTTAAGTGGTAAACTACTTGACTATAGATTCTCTGACTCAGTCAACCTGTAGGACCAGCCACTAAAGTACAGTTCTCCCCAAATTTATATCAAAGAACCCTCCACAGAACTGTGCTTGAGGACCCTGCAGTGCACATGACACACATTATATCCTCCCCTGGCCTTCCCAAGAAAAGATGGAGTCCCATGAAGCCCTCCCCAATGCCTGTATAGGAATCCATGTAAGGGGAATAACACAGGGAAGGGCAAGGCAGGAACAGATGTGGAAAAAGAGTTTCTCGCATCCACAGAGCATCAGCCTGCTCTGCACCCCTGATTAGACAAGGCAGGGAATCCCTAGGAGGGGGGTTAAATACACCTTCTCCTCCCTTTCAACTACCTCCTCTTGCTTCCTCAGGTAACAGCCTTCCCTTGAAGAGCTTAAATAAAATACAAACAATATTTTTTTCCCCTCAAATAAAGTTATCCATTCACCTTAGTGCAGCCTAAAAAGATGTGGCTAAACAGAGGCAAAAGAGTGCATAAATAACAGAAGGAACAGATAACATGGTATGTTTCCTTTGAGATGGCACTTGCTGCATTTAAAACCATCTATAGAAGGGCAGATAGAAAACAAGGTTAAATCTGCAAAAGCCAATAACGTTACCCTCTGCTCTCACCTTATGAATTCTGAACTAATGTTATATTTTCTTTAAACCTTATGCAAATTCCCTTTTCTATTGCAATAGAAGTCAGGACAACAAAAGGGAGAAATAGATATTGGCATCTTCCAGAAAACATCTTCAGTTCTCCAAATAGACGTTTATCCAGCTGCTGAACACAGCACTATATCCTCTGCATCAATAAACTCCAATTTAAACCTTATTCAATGTCTAACCAATGAAGCAGACCAAGACCACAGCAGCATAGCTTCTTGGTTAAAGCATGCAGAGAGCTGTCATACCTACAGTCATCAGAGAACTAAAGAGTGGAAAGAGTCACTCTAAAGCTGTCACTGAAACACAATCTGTTAGGTGGTACCATCATCGGAGTGTACCTCAATAAAGAGTTCAATTTTATATGTGCGTACACATGGCAAACACATCCTGGTCAATTAATACGATGTTAAAGAAGGTGTTACAGGGCTCCTTCATCTGAACCTCTCCACATAATGTTCATTTACAAAGCCATCTGAACCAAAATTTGTCTGTTAGATATGCTGCATATGGTCATTTCAGTTGTGGCAATGATCAGTTTGTCTGTACTTAAGATAGCACAAATGAAAAAATATTCCAACTATGAAAGTTGTATGCTTTGCAAAAGAAAAGTATGATGTTTGCCTTTACTAAAAGGAACCATTTCTTCTTTCTATTCCTTATATTTCATCTGCCCCAATTCTCTATTTCAGAGAGCAATAGAACAGAAACCAAGTATTTATTTTCTACCTACTACCCACAGTTACAATAAGTTAAACAAAAGTTGGATTATGTTAAAAATTGCCCTCAGTTAAATATTAGCTTACAGATGCTGATGCAAATCATATCATGGTGTAGTGGGTGCAGCTGGGATGAAGTTAACTTTCTTCACAGCAGCCCACTGGTTTAGCCACAGATCCAAAACCCAAGCACCAACATTGATAACTCACCGGCGTTTTAGCTGTTGCTGAGCTGTGCTTATACAATATCAAGGCCTCCTCTGTTTCCCACTCTGCCCCTCCAGCGAGTGGGGTGGGCAAGAGGCTGGGATGGGGCACAGCTAAGACAGCTGACCCCAACTGGCCAAACAGGTGGATACACCCCAGACCACATAACATCAGACTCCGCGATAAAACTGGAAGACAGTCTGCCCAAGGTAGCCACTGCTTGTCATCAGTCTACTGGTGGGAGGTGGTGAGTGATTGTCTTTGCATCACTTGTTGGTTTTCCTTTCTGGTTCAGTAAATAAGCATTTCTTTCTGATTTTTTTGTTTTTGTGGTGGGGTACAAAAGGCCATAGAAATGACTGTGTATATTGCAAACTGGGTTGTATTGTGCAAGAAACTCAAAGGGCAGTCAAACATGAGCGTCTCTCACCAACTCCTTCAAAAATAGAGTCATGCCCTAGGAAGGCAGGGAACATCCATTTTAGGAAACAAAATCTGTAATTTAAATTAGAGGAAGCAACAGCTCAGACAGACTGAGTAGAGCTGCTGCGGTTCAGCAGTCACAGCACAAGCTCTGCTAGACATACATCATACAAAATGCAATGAAAAATTGCCTTCAGACAAGTCTATCAAATAATTTTTCAAATCACAACACCTTGAGACAAACTAAGCTCCCAACTATTCCTAGGATGGATCAAGCTGAAGCTTACTAAGTGAACGAGACTGAAAATTCAGTTTCCTTTCCAGCTCTGCCACTGATCCGATCTAGACATAATTTGAAATGCATCAAGTTCAGTCAGACTATGACCAGTTATAGCAGAACAAGTGTGCACTGCCACAGCCACACTGCTGGGCTCCACCTCCAGCACTGCACCACCTCCTTACGCAGGTGTGCGACTGCTTGGGGAGGTTTCCATCTCTGCTTGGTTACCGCTAGCTGTAAGTTTCCCAGAGCACTGTATAATTCCCACTGATTTAATCTTGAAAACCAGAAATATCAATAAAGCAGCATACTGCTCTCCAAAACCACATTAGGTTTTTTCCAATTACTGACAAGCAATTTGAATTTTAAAAAAGAGAAAAATTGTTTTCACTACAACAGAAATTTTTTAGCAAACAATTTTAATGAACTTCAAAAAAATCTACTAGTGATCACCAAAAGTTCTCATAACATAATGTCTTAGCTCATAAAAACATACAATTATGTTATATCATTATTTTGGGAAGCTAATGCTTTTAACTATACATATGTGTAGGTAAAAGCAAAGGCCAGCAGAGTCCAGGTATCTTTTCTGTGCCTGCTCATCCTCTACCTTCATTTCACCTTGTTTATTCAGCTCCTGTCTTGAAGAGATTACTATGTGTTTTATAGAGTGCCATAATCTTGCATAGAGCCTCCAGGCTCCACCAAAAAATAAACACGTCAGTAGTAATAAAATGACAAGTTATATCAGATTCAGAACACATTTTCCTCCGAGCAGTTTTGAACCTCCTCTGTACAGGATTTAAACCTTTTATTTATATACATATATATATGGTGTGTGTATATATGTGTATGTATATACACACACACCATATGCATGTTTTACACATATGTAATTTTATAAATATTGTATATTATAACTTATAAAATTTACAGATATACATATACTTCATATATATTTTATACTGATGACTGGTCATCTGCTTCCTCCTGATTGTTAAACCCATTTCTCTGTAAAGCAGCAATCCTTTTCCAAAAGGAAAAACACTGGGAGTACCAGAAGCAGAAAGTGATGGAAAAGTCCAAACAAAGAGGAGAGAAACACCACCGCTGATAGCGCTTCCCAGCAGCACCAGCATCTCAGGACACGGGCAGCAGGAGCAGCGGCCTGAAGCACAGAGCGCTAGGAAGTCCACATGGGTACTGCCAGCAGACCCGGGAGCCTCGGCTCACGTGCTTCCTGATGGTGGAGGATGGGCATGGCTGGGAAGTCCATAGAGCATGTTCCAAACAGAACAGCAGGAAAGAGTCCAACACAGACTTCCAGAAGGGAAGTTTTGCCTTGTTAACTTTCCCGCCAGCCTTATTACCTCCCCTGCCAACTTGCTGCTTCACAAACAAGAGCTGAGGCACTAAAACAATGCATTTGTGGACTCTGTGGTGTTGCATAAGCTTATAACTCAGTAGACTTTGTGACTGCAAGTAATTTGTATTGATTTATTTACTACTTCATTAGTGAGGGGAAGATGAAATTCTGCATTGATGGAGAATTGAATTGAAGAAGGAATAGCTGATTAGACATTTTAAAATCACATTTTAAAGTGAAGTTTTCTAATCACATACCCAAAATTAAATACCAGGAGTATAGAGTTAGACAATCTAAACATATAGTTAGAAACTTAAATCACTGATCTTATTTGTAGATGAATAAGTTATGCAGCTGCTTTTTACAAACTGTCGCCTTACCTTCCCACTCGATAAAGCTTTACAAGATCTGTTAACATAATTACGAAGACTCTTTAATTGCATAAACGACTTTGCAAATTGTTACTCCTGGGCTTTGAAGGAATTGTGTTAATGGAGACCAACAGTCTCCTAGAAACACAGCTGAACACTATCAGGGAAGTCCCTTCCTACCAGCCATTGCACACAACGCGGTAAACATTGTGCCTTTGAAATTCAAATAATTTTGTCATTTTCCTTTGATGTATCCTCTCCAGCAGCACATTGGCATAACTGTCATTAACGCAATATAATTTGGCAAGCATGAAACATCTTCTTTAAGTGAGAAATTAATCTTCCCAGAGTAGGATATGTAAATATTTAATTTTAATGTACAAAAATTAATAAGAGAAATGGGAAAGAGAAGCAAGTCTATGAATAACACTACTTACCACCTTTCCGTTGGGCATCTCAAAGTACTATAAAAAGATAAATAAGCATTATTTTCCTGATTTACCTATGGGGAGAGGGGAAAGTTGAGAGCAAATTCCTCAAGGCCACAAAGTGAGCCAGAGACATAACTACAGAGCAAAGCTGAGTCTCGTTAGTCCCACTTCAGTACCCTGCTATTGCACCACACCTTATCAAGCAAGTCATTATAGAAACAATAAAGAAATCCTCTCTCCTGTGGACCTCCCCAACATCACCCTTCCTTTGGTGGCATTCTACAGACCACTTCCAACCTACCTTCCCCTTTTGGATAACTCTGCCTCCTGGCAAGGCCTGCAAGGACTGCCTCGAGCATCCCAGCCAGCACCAACCCCAGGACAGACAGCAGTGCTAGGACATCTGGATGGCTGCAGCCTCTGTGAAGATACCTGGGCGACCGCACCGGAAGGGACGGCACCGCAGGAGGAGGCACAAGGGAGGATCTCCTGAGAGACTGAAGTTCTCAGGAGGGCTGAGTCAGCTCTATGGCTACCTCAAAGATCCAGGAATGGATGTAACCAAGCATGATGTCAGCACTCAGAGAAAATAATCTGTCATATCAACCTAATGGAGCCTGAATCTTTAATGTGATATTGATTCTGCTAATGTTCCTCCATGCTGTCATCTGGAAGCAAAATACCTCTTTGTTATACAGTAAACTACACTCAGGGTCATGCAGTACAACAGCCAATATCATTATGAAGGGGTTTTTGGTTTGTTTTGTTTTTCCAAGCAACAAAACGTGTTTAAAATTCTGCGTTCCGTGACAGTCACTAACATCACTAACACTAAGGGGAAAACAGGTCATGCCTAATTCCAGTCATTGTTTATTACATCATCTAAGGAGAAAACATCTCAGTGCAGCAGGCATGTCCTAAGCAAGCAGGCAAGGCTGCCAGAGTTGCAAGAGTTACAGAACAAGGTGCTGCAGCACTAAATCAACATTTCAGTGCCCATTTCAAAGGTTTGTGTGGTCAGAGACCTTGTTCTTTTCTTCTCTCTCTTCTCATTATGAGAGTCAAATACAATTCCCCCCCCCCCCCCCAAATGGTTAAAAGTACGCCCACTGTATTTAAATGTCAAGGTTGCCCACTTTAAATCATATGCTGAAAATTCATCAGCTCCCACTGATTGCAGGAGAAGAGTAGTATTTCCTTTACCAAGCTGCAGACACTGGAAACTCAGAACTGATTGAAGTGACCAAGGAAATTCTGGTGGCAAAAGGTTTTGCTACTAGACTCCTTCACTGAACCCCAAACCTCTTCTTGCTTTTTTCTTCTCTCCCATGCCCTGCAGGACAGTGACAAACTCTAGTCCCCTTCCTTCCCTCCCTCAAATCACAGCCAGCTCTCATTTGCTATCTCACACCTTCTTACATCATCATGATTAATAGAATCATGTTTCCAATAAGGAAAAGAGAAGTAACAAGCATCTTTTTTTGGGGGGTGCAACCCTACCAAGTGTCTAAAAAAAACCTGTCTTTTAGTCCAGGTTTTGAAAATTGCAACATTTGTTGTTATTCATCATCTTTACCTTTTATACCATAACTGCAGGCAGATGAGCTCATGAAGTGGAAAACATGGTGAATAATCTCATACATCTCAGTATGATGTATTTGAGGCAATTCCCCTCTTCCTCCCCCCATGTTTGATACACGCTACCCTCTCATTGACTTCCTCTGCAAACGGCAGGGACCTCGGCAGATTTCGAAAGCTAAAACAATGAGAAAAGCTATAGCAATGCACCTTTGGTCCATGTAACCCTTTTCTCCAAATCCAGAGCTAGTCCCTGAGCAGGATCCCACTTAAAGAACTAGTTGCCCCACATTTGAAGTGCTGAGAAAATCTTCATCCTGCAGACAGCTGCGAAAACTCATATCAGTGAATAAGTTATGAGATACCTCTAAAAAAATATATGTTATAACTATAGTTAGAATATACGAGATGAGTCATAATCCTGAAAAATGACACCACCATCTGTCAGATTCGCAAAGCCCAGAACTTTATGTAGAAACCATACAACTTTCCTTCAGATAAAACCCTCCTGCCAAATCTGTATCTTTTCTAAAATAGTAACCTTCTTTGATCTCTGGCTCAGAACCCTCTATTTTTGGACAATGCCCCACTACAAATAAGGATTACTTAGTTCTGTTTGTGCTTTATCCAGCTGCAAACAGGTAAAAGCCTCGGGGAAAAAAAATAATCATTATTTGCCAGTAAAGGGACCGCTGCCAGATGGCCAAAATGAAGGATGCAGTGGGTAAATACATTTCACCTCTGAGGGAAGCTAACTGTGCAAATGTAGTTCTAGTAGAAGGTATACGTCCATAAAAAACTATGCCATTCATAAGCTGTCCTATTCTCTTCAGAAATATTCATACAGAAAAATATTTTTTTAAGATTAATAGTCAAGTGCAGTCAAGCTTTAATACATATTCATGTATAGGACATGGATTTTGTGTTATCACAGGGAAGTTTTTTGGGGGAGTTTTTTGTTGGATTTTTTTTTTTTTTTTTTTTAAAGATGGCAAATGCTTTCAACCAAAGAAAGGCTTGTGGACATCAGATCTTCATTGATCCCACAAATTTCCACTGTAAAAGTAATAAAATTGATAGTCTCCACTTTAGGAAACAGATTTAAAAAAAACCCATCCATTTTGCTGTTTAAACACTATCTGAATAACTACATTATCACTGAACTGAAGATGCTATAAAGATACATATAAAAAAAGTTTATGCTCCAAGCATAAGACCTGCAATCCTGTGTGTGACAATCACAGATTTTTTGTGGTGTTTAGGAAAAAAACCCTTATTTTATTGAACAATTTTACTCATTACTTTATGTGCAATTATTTTTCTCAGAAAAAAAACATCTAAAGCACACACTAGAATTTGCGAAGTACCATCTCTGCTTCCAAGTACTTCAAATCTGAGGTGATCTTAAAATGGTTTAGTGCTTTGGTTTGGTTGGGTTTTTTCATGCCTGCGTAGGAGATACCACCAGAGAATCCTCAGATGCACTCTACTTCTTCATTTTAGTTAGGTCAGTCAGATTTGTTCCTGTTTTGTATCACAACTCAAGTGTTTCAAAGAGTCCATCCCTTTTTCACTGAAGTGAGCATAAGAAAAGAAGAATAATTAAAATATTTTGTAAAAGAGTGTGTCTGGGTCATCAGAGCCAGAACACCTACAGGGAAATGAATTCACTCATCATAAAACAAGAACCCTTATTCAAGAAGATTCTCTAAAAACAGTTTCTATCCTCCATGATTTATGAAGCTGAGTCACAGTGCTTCTATGGTAAAGGAAGTTTAAATGTAATTGAAAAAAAAATCCATCTAGTGCAGTATCAGTCTTCACTCTTGCTCTTTAATTCCTCAGAGCTTTCATCATTTCCAACCTTCCTGGCACCTTTCAAGATTACATTACATAGAAAAATAAACAAGTCCCTCCCATCCTCTCCACAAACAGCAGTGATGCTACAGAAGCTAGGCAAGCAGGCAGGAAACTTATTCTCTAAAGCCCAGAGAATACAGTCCTGGGGGCAAGGATGTCAGTGGTAACACCCAGGCACTATGTGGACAGTTTCTCTAGCTGCTTTGGCTGCTAACAGGCATGCAGGGTCCTGGTGCTGGCAGCAGTATCCCCTCAAATTATTGCATCATGGCAATAGTTTAAGCTATGAGCTTGACCAAACTGTGGTCATGCACAGTACTGATGAAGATTTCCACCCAGCATGTGAAGGAGCTTAGCAGGAATTGGGTAGCTCCTGCCACACAGTCCTTAGATTCCCCCCCCCCCCCTTTTACATGCAGCCGCAAGACTAAAAACAAAAATTTAAAAAAAATCATGAATTGAACAGGAAACAGAAAAAGCAAAACCAGAAAACATTTTAGTATTTTTTCAGGACAGCTAAAAAGGAACAAAAGAGCTTGCACAGGCAGAAACATAAGTAGTGTAATTCAATCAAGAGGTACTTTGCAGCACAAGTAATGGATTTCAGGGCACCTTGCAGCATTAAAGGAACCGATCGGTTTATAGAGAGGGAAGGGTCATCCTCACATTCCAGCTCAACAATGGAAATAGCTTCACAAACCTTTGCCATGGGCAGACTTGATAAAGAAATTGAATTAGCCATGCTAGCTCAATTAAATATACACAAAATGACACTAGGAGAATTAGTGAAAAACCACTAAAAGCTGATTATATGTTAAGCACTAGCTACTAAGAATATTAATGTTATTAATTACTATAATGACTATTTTAAACCTGGACAACTAATATTTTGTTCTGTAGGTCTTCATTATTAGATATTACCTTTAAGTAAAAATTATCACCATTTTTTACAATTCTTTAAAATAAAAAGTTATCCTTTTTGAAGAAATGCATATTATTTTGAATTCTTTTCCTTTAAAAACAATATTATGGTGATTAAGTATGCTAAAAAAGTGATTTTAAAGTTATCCATTTTGCAAATACATACCCTGTACAGGCCAGTTTCCAGTACCCTAAATCATTAGGGACAGCAAACACCAACTCCCATGTGCTATAGAAAGAGAGCAGAAGAGTTTAAAGGCACTGATACAGGTCAGAAAAGAAAGAGAAAGATCCGCCAACAGGAACAGACTTTCACCACACGTTTGAGGGCAGACAACATGCTTTTCAAAGCCGTACTGGAAAACACTTTGCTATAAAAAACACAACTTCATAGATCACCAGTCCTAATTACCTGCTTTGCATTATTTAAAGCTGTTTCTCACACTTCTGTTTTAATTCAGCACAGACTTTCTTTAACCACTATAAGGTTCAGCAAATCACGCAACTTTTCTTTCAGCTAACCAGTGAACTTCCATCATCCACTACTTAGCCTCAGACAAGCCTCTCTTTCTCAGTCACTTCACTCCTTTGGCCAAGAGGGTGATGCACAGTTTCCACTCCCCATCCCATCTGCAGCTGATACGAATGCTGGGGAGCCAAGAGCTTACCCGGGGCGGTGGGGAACATTAACCTACTTTGTATGAAGTGAATGACCTGTCTCTTCCTATATTTCCTGGTGCCAGCCTTATTCTTCTGTTCTGCCCTGAAAACACCCAAAATAGAAATCATTTAAAGAGTCCAGCTCTTTAAATGGTTGCTGGGTCACATTGTCAATGGAAGAACATGAAAGATTTCCAGAGAAGCCTTCCTGAGGGTTCTGAGCCCTGTGGCAATGCAGATACAACAAAGTATCTGCAGCCTAACCTATGAGTTACTTTCTTTTAAATTCCTATTGTATAATTGCTGCAAAACCTCTTGTCATTAATTATAATTTGGTTATGGTTATCAACATTTTAACTTAAAGATATTATTTGCTAATGCAAGCTCATCTATTAACTAACAGGGTCACATAAGTTTATGAAACTCTACCCGCAATTTTATACCAGTTTCCAAAAAGCTAAGCAATTTTGATTGAATAAATGCAACTTTCGTGCAAAGATTAGGTAGGTGCACGTGCCTTCCATGAGCAGGCCAAGGTGCACACAGCTTGACAGTCTAAGCCAAGCACAGGCTGCTTCCATGAACAGCCTTCCCTGGTCCTCCTCCTGACCACCCATTCCCACTTTCGCACTCCCATCATCACTAGGATACATGCAACCGTGCTGACTGCCAGCTCAGGGATCTAAAAAAGCCAACCCATTACACAACCCTAAACAAAACAGCATTTAATTCACTTTTCATTCACCAATGATCCCGTCTACTCTTTGGTAAGCTTGCTTTTGGTGAACAGGCATGATCTAGAGTCCTAACTGCTTTACCTACAGCAAAGCAGAGCTCTCGCCTGCTTCTTTCAAGGCAGCAGCTCTAAAAGTAGCCCTAGAAATATAAGGGATGACGAGAGGATTTGTCTGTAAATGCTATTAAAAAAAACCAAAGTCTTCAGAATATTAGTGTAATTTACAGGTATTTGTCCATATATACACTTGTTTTCTATTTCCAGTGAGGTATGAAAGGCTGTACAAGCCAGGCAAAAGCCCACCTATGCTCTTCAACAGCCAGCAATAGTAGAGCCCTAGGGAAGCTGCTCATAAGGAGGCAAAGCATGCACCAAGACCTCCTCAGAATATGCACTAGCTTGCACATCTGGGACTTCCTGAGCCAGAAATGCCATCCTCCTATTTAACAGCCTTCAACAGATATTTCTGAAAACTGTTCCGTCATTTTGTGAAACAACGCAGCAAAGTGCCACGTGACAAGCTCCACAGCCTAACAACGTTGTGCAGAAAAGGATTTCTTTCATGTGCTTTGAACCTGTAGCCTACCAGTTATGCTTGAAGCTGCTAGCTCTTCTGCTGGAGGACTCAGTAAACAGTCATTGCGTAGGTACTCCCCTCTGACAGTCACAAACACATAGACCTCCATCATATCCCTGCCACTGTAGCTCTTTTCCAGCCTGAAGAATCGTTTTGTAGTTCATCTTTCTGGTTTCAGAAATCATTCTGTGCCTTTAATCACCCTTGTTGCTCTTGTCCATACCTCGTCCAGTTAGGCTGTATCATTTTAGAAATGGCAGACCATAGGAAACGGGGGTCAGAACTGCACACAGTATTCAAGACATGGGTGCACCACTGCCCTATATAGGACCACTGTGAAGTTTTTGGATGGTTCTCCATTCCTTCCCTAATAACTCTTACCATTGGCGGGGGGGGGGGGAAGGGGGGTGGTTTGACCACTACTGAGAGGCTGTTTTTGTAAGAATGTCTTTTATAACCTTACAACATCCCTTCTGAAGGGAAACTGGCAGCTCAAATCAATACATTGATTCTCATTTGCTCTTCTATTGCCCAGTTGCTCAAACTCATAAAGCCTGTCTGCAATTTTTCAGTTAAGTCTCTGTTTGACTACCCTGAATACTTAAGTATCATCAGCAACTTGATCACTTCACTGTTCACTGCCTTTTCCAGGTTATTCGTCAATATATCGAGCAGCACAGGCTCCAGCAGAAACCTAGAGACTGGTGCTTTATCTTCACCATGAGATTTGCCCATTTTACTGATACCTGCACTTTGTAATTTTTCATCCATTATTAATTCATATGAAGACTTACTAGTCCATTGCAGTGTTGGAATTTTTTTTTTTTAAATGAAGAGTGGTGGGGGATTTTTGTCAAATACCTATGGAAAATCCAAGTATATCGCATCACCTGGGAGTCATCTTTGTTCACATGTTCATCATGTGCTTCAAAGAATTCCAATAAATAAATGAGGCAAAAGTTGTTGTTGCAAAAGCCATACTGACTATTCTGCTATGCATCACGCTTATCCAAAGGTTAATTCTATTAATTGAGGTTACTTTCAAGAATCTCCCCAATACAGACAATGGGCTTTTTGGTCTTCCCTGGAAACTCTGCCTCCTCCCACCCGTTACCATCCTCTCAGTCTTCTGGTGCAGGATCATATTAAGGTGAGCAGTTACTTATCACAAGTAGCTTTTCCAGTCTTTGATGCATACCATATCACCGTGATGACTTGTTATTATCTCTTTTACTTATTTGTTCCTCCAGTCACTTCTTCTACAGACAGAGACAAATCCTTTGGAACCCCCCTCCCTCATAGAGGAGGATTGTGGCATTCTCCACTTGGACGGCAAAAGTAAAATAATTTGATTTTACTAATGTGACTATCTTCTCTGAGTGTTTTTTAAAAAAAGAACAAACCGCCATCCCCACTACAGCGGTCTATTGGCCTGGGGTGGGGGGGAGGGGGTAGGTGGAGGGGAGAGGCAGGGGAATCAGTGACAGTATTCCTACTTACAATCTATTTGCAAATAAAATACTGTGCATTTATGTAGACATACAAAAAGTATAAAATCTGACCTGCCAGGTTTCTGTTACTTCTTACATTCCCCATTTGGATCCAACTTCTACTTTTCAAAGGAGACTTTGGGGTTAGTTTTGTTAGGTTTTTTAGTTTTGTTTGGGGTCTTTTTGTTATAATACCCTCTTTTTTCTTTCTATATAACCACAGTTTTCACTTTTCCTTTATTTCATTTCCTAACAGAATATACTCTTTTTCTTGGAGTCACCAATACAATGTCTTTAAACCACCACAAAGGCTTGACCCTTAACTACACCTTTCAGTGTTTGTTTAAAAACAAACAAGCAAGCCAGGACAACACCACAAACCCAAGCAAACATCCTCCTTGTCTGCTTTCTCGATAGGGCTGTCATTAGCTTCTGGGAGGGAGTCTTCTGGCTTTTGCTGCCCCTGCAGAGATGCTGAATTTATGCACGCTGCCTTTGCTATCACAGGGCAGCTTTTCTACCGTGACATTTTGAAACCATATGTGCGCTCAGGAATCAGATGCTGTCTGTCCCCTTATGAATTCCCTCTACTAGTCAGTCCATGAAGCTGTTACCGACAGTGTCTAGAGCTTAGTCGCAGTATCTCAACCCAGTGTGACAGGCACCCAATCCAGACAGACATTAAAGGCACACGGGATAAGGTACAACACAGCTGTTGTACCTGATCTCTCTATAGTCTCTCCCATCTTCCTCTGTATCACTGTTGGTGTAACCAAACCGATAGCAATAATACAGTCCTACTTCCATATTTTTCTATGTCTAAACTCACTGGGATTTTATGTTACTTGTGGCAGGCTGCTGATCTGACTTGACTTTAAGCTTTAGCATGCAGCACAGTTTCTCTGTCAGCTCAGCCTACTCTGTCTTTCTCTATATTTTGATACTGTATTATCCCACCATTCATCATCTTCCTACCAAGTTTATGATGCATATTATGTCAATATCCACTTTTAAAGATGAGTGTTTAGTTCCCACATTTACTTCTTAGTTTTCTGGTATTAGCGCAGAAATACGTATACCATGTTTTGGCTTTCTTTCCCTTTGTGCATGTTTAAATAGCACTCCATTTGGTCCCACTCTTCCTTTCTATTTCCCACCTAATTACAGCTGAGACAAAAGAAGACTTACAGAAAGCACAGCAGAGGAGTTACTGCCTGAGTTTTTAGTTTCCAGAACCTCTGGATTCACTGTGCCAAGGATACAGGCAAGAGACCTTGACCACTCGGTCCTCTCCTTCCTTTCCTAGGAACCTATCCAAACACCTTGTGAAGCCCACCATCACCCCAACACCAAAAAGAACCAGGTTTTAATATATTCTTAGTAATTTAATATTTCCCCCTATTTCAAAGAGCACAGTCCTGGGAAGATATTTTCAGTGCAATGGGACATGTTACAAGAAGGACTCGTTATTACATTCAGTTTCCTCATCATCACATCATTGCTCTCCTGCAAGTAGACTGGGGCTCCTACTTTAGAGATGGGACTGCCCTCCTTAGTCCCTGACACACTCCTCAGTGAGCTCCTCTGCCTCATTTCCCCTTCCTCAGCAACATCAGCATTGCTCAGCTAGAAGCGAACCTGCCCTCTAACAGCTGTGTCAGTGAGCCCCTCTATTTCACCGCTTTCCTTCAGTTCAGCCACCCTCCACTCAGAAGAGCTTTGGCTCCGAGAGCCCTGCACCATTCTCGGAGGCAAAGATAAAAAACATTTTGGAAACTAAGAGCAGGAAACTGAGAACCTATTTCTCCCTTGCTGGCCTTCTGCCTGCATTTTATTCAGAGGGGATCATTGCTAGTTTAGTCTGCATCTACATGGTCCTTTTAACTACATTTTCCATGTTTCTTTGCCAATGCTGGGGAGTGAGAACTCACTGTCCTCTGACCATGCGACGTATTTGGATTGAGCTGGCTTTCTAGTTGGGTGATATCTACAAGATGCAGAATTACCTGAACCTCATACGCTGGGATGGAGAATACAGAAGACAGCTGAACTGACATCATCTCCACAGGTTACCTAAGCTCACTTGATAAAACAACCCTGCTAGAGGCAGGCATCGTGTTTCCTGCAGCTGGAAGACTCTACGTTGTAGATACATAGTTCTTCTGGCTCGGGACCATGGAAAGATTCATTGCCACCATGTTTGCTCCCCTGAGCAATATTCACTGACTTAGATTTGAACAAGATTCTCATTCCTTAATACCAAGCTCTTTTTTTTTCCTCCCCCTCCTCCTGTGCCTTTCCTGCACCAAGACATGGGACTTTAGTGACAGTGTTTTACCTGGATGAGTATACTCATAGAAGATTTCTCTGTTTCAGCAAAGCTGGAAAGCACAAACATGAAAGAGGTTAAATATCCCTACTTCTGCCTGGCAACTGATACTCTTAAATCCCTAATAGCCTACAGTGAATCTTTCACCAAAATTATAGTGGCAGTCCATCACTGTGAACAACATAAAGCCACCCTAAAAACATACAGCAACATATCATCCACAAGCAATTCAGAATAGCAATGTACAGAAAAAAACAGGCTGCTACAAGAAAAGCCACAGCCCCTCCACTAGCATCAGCACTTCAGGGAATAAGCATAGGAGCTGGACTTCACCACCACTGCACTGCTTTCTCTGCGACTCCTGCACTCCAATGGTGCAGTCATTAAGGAAGGATTTCAGCTCCACATATGCAATTTTGGGGTGCAGGAAGAAGCCCATATAGAAGGACTAGAAAGTTAATGTAAAGAAGCTTTGAAAACAGTTCTTACTGACATCACCAAAGAACTAAATTATTCATATTACTGAGTGCAGAAAAAGGTGCTGACACAGGTAATTGCTTGGACGAGAAGCTCCCCAGTCTCTGCTAGCTACACCAAACTTCTGCTTTTAGAAATATGCAAGAGGTCTTACTCTTCGGTAGATGTTACAGGAAGTGATTACTTTAAGTCTAAATTGCTTAGAATTAATTTTTTAATTCCTCCAAGTCTCTTGTCTGCCTATCTGATTAAAACAGCAATTTGCCAGTTATTAGAGAGTTCTTTACTTCATCTCTGATATTGAATAACATCCCTCCAGGTATCAGCAGATATAAGCATACTGAAGGAGAAGTTTCCTTATTGAGTTATCCCAGACCTCTGATCCAATAAGCTATTTATCACTGCCATACGGACAGTCACAAATACATTTAACATAATGTGTTAAACACAAAGGCTATAAAAGGATTGAACCACATTTTCCAAAGGGCTTCTACTCAATCTGCCAAAACACGAGAACACGGTCTGCACCTGTGAAACAACCATACTACAGTTGCACCTATGTTTTCCACACACAAAGAAATTGCAGGCACAGTACCAGACATACTTTTTTTTTTTTAATTAAATGGATCAAAGTGTCTTGGTAAGGTGCTTCCAATGTTGACCCAAACCCACTCTTTCTGAAGTCCATTTTTTTGCAGATTACTGTGTTACATCATGGAAAACCTAGGAATGGTCTTATGAAATTGAAACATTGCCAATAAGTTACATTTATTTGTGCCAGAGATGCAAGTCACTGGAATCTAAGATCTCTCTACAAAAAACAGAAGAGGGACTACAGCTTGTTCTCTGCCCATGATTTATCACATACTTGTAAGGAAGAATGTTTTCTGCTGGCTCTTAAAATTTCATTTTAAAAAGGTCTGTACTCAGACCAGTCCTGGGGTTCCCCACTTAACTACACATTTAAGCATTATGTAGATTATCCGCTTCATTGATGGACATCATAAGAAGTGTAACAGAAGTCAAAATAAGCTCTACTGAAAACTTCCTAGGTGTATTGCATTCATTTCATAAGAAAATCGTGACTTTTTTAAAGAATATGTAAATTTATTAGTTATGTGTGTGTTCAGCTAACATTGTCAACAAATTCAATGCCACATGAAGGCACTCTACAATACAGAGTACAGCACAGCTCCTTGTTTTGTCAGGCCAATAAGAACTATTACCAGATGCTACAGATCTCTCTTGTTTGCAGGCACCACATCCCCCAGTACTCCTACTGCAGCATGACTGGATGCCAAGAGATGATACTTAAATTTCACAAAAGAACTGTTCTCAGTCAATAGCTTGCTTGAAGTTAATGCTTTGGTTTCAGACTTGAGTAAAGCTGTGGGTCTTTGAAACCTTGTTTGCTTTTCACCACTTTTTCATTTGCTCCAATAAGAGTGATCACATTTCCTTCCTAGCCTCACTTATTATAGCCTTATTAATGTTACTGTAACTGTGATGGCTTTCTTTGAAACCCTACTGAATGTTATAAGCTCTTTTCTGCAGCTTCCCAATCCAATAGTACTGCTGTGGTTAGGATATAGAGAACGCATACGTAGCTAATCCCAGAAGCATAAGCATTACTTTCTGTGGGATTTTTTTTTTTAAAGACTGCTTATGAATTTTAGTCTCATAGTAGCAATTTCCTTGCAACATTTCCTGAAAATTAGAAGAATTTTGTAGAGCTTCATCCAGCTTATTACAATTTTTGAATAAATAACTGAATGCATGCATAAATGGACCACATCACCTGCGGCTGCAAATTAACACATGTCCACCAAACAAGCATTTATGTTTACCATACATAGTTGCATTGAATGAAAATCATCAGAACTTAAGTAGTTTGGAAAGCCTTTCATCATTGACACAGAATTACCTGATACTAGCCTAATTCAAAAAATGTCTGTAAGACAGAGAAGATGAAGTAGAGAAAATTTTACAATAGGAGGGTTTGTTTGGCTTATAACACAAAAAGGTAGCTCATTTGGAACAGTCAATGCATAACTAAAAGTATATTAGGTGTACCAAATTACAATGTAAAGCTTTATTTATTGTTTTCAAATATTCAATGCCCTTAGAATGCCCTGAAGATCATTCTGCAATAATCCAAACATGCACAGCTTGGATGGATTAGTCACACCAGTGTACTTCAGATGTGACATATAATTAAATTCTCCCTTTTTAGTTCCCTATAACATTTTCTGTCTTCTACTTTAAAATAGCAGTGTATATCAAACCTTAAAATCCAAATACTCCCAAATGTTGCAGATATTCAGATTTAGACAGCAAACTAAATCCCAATGTGCCAATGCCTAAAGCTTCTGCCTCTTTTTTTGATGGACAGTTATTACATGTTTCAGTTCAGCAAAGCCATCTCTTACCCAAGAAGAGCCAAGTGCAGGTCATACAGAACAGCCTATCCAAAAAATGTTTGAACAGTTTATTTTATAGCCCTAACAACAACAACAGAAATAAATCACTTAGTTGCAAAGGCATATCATATGAAAAAATAATGGAAGGAGGAGACATAAATGCTAGTTTTTAAAAGGCTCAGTATCTCAGGGCATTTGGAGGGGGGAAGCAGGGAGGAAAGCTCAGGAAGTTTTCTTAATTGCTGTTGGCTGGACCACTACAACAGAAAGAAGCTCTCACTATGTGCTAGATGCTATTTACAAAAACAAAACTACAGTGTCCTGTGTTTTATTATAAGTTATCACAAGATAGATATAGGCAGACAAGAAGAATAAAGCAACAACAAAATTATACTTCATCCAAGAAGCATCATCAAGACAGATTTTTAAGTCTTCATATTTAGACTGAAGATGTTGTTTTCTTACCACTTATGCCCATAATTCTCCTTACTGCATATATCAGCACCTGATTTCAAACAGGCTGATCTCTTCAAAGCAACCATGGAAGCACCTAAGAGCAAACTGCTGTCTTGCAGGACCTGATGTTTAGCTATGGATAGAACAAAATTGGAGTGGAAACCTTGGAAATACTTTGAAGCAGCAATTCAGGGAGATTGCCGAGAACTGTTTCCAAAAGGCAAAGGTTTCAGTGACAGCTAGCATTCTGAAAGATGTGTTTTCTAAAATTAATTCCCTGACTGAGCTATATTGTCTCTTCTCTCTGTCCTTTCAGTCAGGTTTGTGGGCTAAGAGCACAAAGGCACTAAAGCAGTAAGCAATCAAAGCCCCCCTCTACAGCTAGCAAGCAACACAAGAGACCTTTGGAGGCTTCAAAACTGCTGAGTTTGTCTGGAGGGTGGCTCGGCAGCGGCTGCAGAGCCTATTTCAGCACCTCAGAGCAATTGCTAAGGAGTAGATTGAACTGAAGAGGGCTGTAGGAGCAGCTGAGCAACTCAAACCACACTTCAGCATCTCAGTCAGCACTCCAGCACCTCCTCCCCAGCGCCAGGCTCATCTCATGCACTGCGCACACAAACAAACCCCAGGTCAGGATGAGATCATGCAACAGAAATATCTCGAAGTTTCCACACAATTCAGGATCCCTGCTGTCTGCAGGGTTTTGAGGGTTGGTGTTTTCTCTAACCATTCTCTTCATTTGCAGGTGTTTGCTATTATCAGTTGGCAGAGAGTTCACACTCAGAGCCCTAGTACAGGACTTGGAGGCAGAGGACCAAGCACTTAAAGGCCTTGCATATTCTTTTGCACCAGAGCTAGCAATTCTGGTAAACGAGTCTGAGAAGATTCAAAATTGCACTAGTAGATAGGACTGGGCTCAAATTTTCAGCTCAGCCTTCAGATATTAAGATTTGGTTTTCTTTTGCAAAATTCATTATCAAAGTTCCCATAGCAACCAGGTGTTATTTCCAGACAACTTTGATTCTCACCACCAGATCAAGCTGGGAGATACGCATGTAATAACTGTGGGCACAAATAATTTATCTTACCTCCAGATCAGATATGCAATAAAACATGTTAGAGGGTGACTAGAATTCAAAATATCTAGTATGAGGGGCTTTTGTAGAGAATATAAAATTAGCAATGATGATGAGCCATTGATATCTCCCATTAATTTCTGCTATTGTTTAAAAGTCTCCTAAAATACCACACAGTAAAGAATCTCTTATTATAAGGGATGGTCTTGGAAAATTATCCAGCACTGTGGAACAGCCAAACCTACTGAACAGAAAGCAACAGAAAACCCCAACTAATTCAGATGCTTCCTCTCTACCCTCCTTTTCCCATTCAATCCCCCCAAACCCACCAATCTCCAGAAATACTATTTCAAATCAGTTCAGGGTGCTCACAGACACATGAGGAGACAAAGGATCAGTCCAATAAAGACTTTGTGTATTTGCCTCTTGGCCTCTGTCATTTGGTAACGAGCAGCACTCAGTCCTCAAGAACCCACCCTGCACAAATACATCTTTACAGTCTTTTTTGCCAAGGCAAAAGCTGGAAAGCAAAAAACACCTCTGTATTTTCAGGTGAATTTCTTGCCAAACATTAGCACAGAGGCCCAGGCTATGAAGCAACACGCAGCCTTTGCTCACAGCCACCCTCCTCCGGCTCACGAGGCCTCTGTCCTGGCCTTCCTCTCTCCTGCTGGGACCTGGCAGTCAGCCGATCCAGAGAGCGACTCCATCCTGCCTTCCTCCTGCCTCCCCAAAGACAGACAGGTTTATCACAACTGCAGCGACTGCTTCGATGCATACTGGGATTTTACTGTCATCCTTTGTGGTGAAACATTCAACAGTTTAACCATTTCTGGCCAGAGTTTTAAAGTGCTGACAGGTCAAACAGGGGCTGACTGTTAAATAACTGAGCCCTTAAGATATGTACAAGTACCCACTCTGTTGCTGCAAACAAGTATTTGGGCAACTGGTTTCCTGACTGTATTTTCATGGCTTAGGCTTAAGAAGCAGAGCAGTATTTTGTCACTAAAACCAGGGTAAAGACTAAATTTGAAAATAATAAGTAAAAACCCACACACACTACTTTAGACTGTAAATACTATCCATAATTTTAAACAAACAGATTATTTTCCCACCTGGAGATCATGAATCACATCCTCGTATCTACTATATAAGAACTATTTTGAAGTTCCATAGCATTTTTTATTCCTGCTCATGTGGATAAAGACATTTGAAATGCCTGTACTTATATGCACCAAAACCTCACTTGTTATTTCCCAAAGTAACAGGGATGAAGTAAAGATTTACATAAGGAGTTGTTATGAGCTTCAAAAGTCCTCTGGCTCCTCACTGGATCTGCCTCATTGGTATTCTAGAAATGCTGCATTGTCTGAAGACAGAAATACTAACACTTCAAGATAACAGAGATAATAATATTGACATTTTAGTGCAGTAAACAAATTTCAGCTGGACAATGTGGTTTGCATACATTAATCATCCTCCTTTAAACAGTTCACTCACCAGATTGTTTCTAAATATCTTAAACTACTGCATACACAAATACTTTTTGTTAACGCTAGAAACAAGGAGGTTAACATTGAATTCTCCTCCTTTCCATAAAGCCAGCCTGTAAAAGAAACAGGAGGCACACGCTTCATGGAACAAGCTGTTGCTATGAAACAGAAGCTGCCTTATTTCTGCATGTAATCCTGTGACCACTCTCCACTGACATAACAGGATGACAGTAACTGCGCTATCCCACACTGAAGACTTGGATCTGGTTTGCACTGTTACGGCGCTGGCCCTTTGTCTGGCAGAAATAAGCAAAACCTTGCTGAAGATGTGGGAAGCCAGGAGTCACCGCTCAGGGCTCCAGCAACAGCAGGAAGCCACCACCACTTTGGTTAATGCTTAAGTGCTTGCTGAGGGTAGGGCTCCTCTCCAGAAACGTCCAAGCAAGAGAGCTAGAGGTGGCTGGAATCAAACAGGAACCATTTTCAGGAAATCAGCTGTTCAAATGGTGAGCAAAGAGATCCAGGCAGGGCTACGTAATGATCCAGGAAATACAGAAATAGAAAACCTACAGACAGGGTAGGCTGCCATGATTGCTTTACCTTCCTCCATTTCTGTAGCCCCAATCAGATACACAAAACCACTGTCTCAGGCATCAGCACAATCATCTGCAGCTTCATTAGGAGAGCTGTAAGCAGATTTGTTCCCATCTCTCATGAATTCAGGCTTCCCTTCTGATTTATCCCTCCAGTATCATTTGCACAGCCACAGATAGAAACAGGTACACTTCCACAGAGGAGATGGAGCAAGCGTACAGTTCACCCAAGCAGGCAGGGTTCCTCATGCTGAAGTGGGAGTGAGCAACAGTTTGAGGGAGCAAATGGAAAAGTGGAGAGGAGCCTGCAGCTGTGCCCCTCTGACCCATCTCTTTACCACTACCAGCATTGCTTGGCTGTTCAGCAAGCTGTGTCTTAACCCAGCTCAGAGAAAAATACCTTCCCGAGAAGCATCTGTGAAAACAGATCTTTGTGCAGACCCTCCCTGAAGGCACAGCCATGCAAACAGTGGAGCTGACCTGCTGGTAGAAGCACCAACCTTTTAGAGGAGCATGGGGGAAGTGGATCTCTGAACCAAGAGGTTTCACCAGCAGAAGAGCAACACAGAACCTCAGTCTGGCAAATACCACACTCATACCCAAGTGTGGATTTGGGGCATGCACCATTAGGTGTGCACCACCACTTCCAAGGAGAGGAACAACCTCCTCCCCAATGCACAAGCATAACCAGAAGTATTAGGGTCTCCCCAGGCAAACACAAAGCTGGGCAGAATCAGAGTTTATCCAGCTCCTGCGCTAGAAGCACAGCAAACCATTCATCTGAAAGGGAGATCAAATCCCTCTGCCCTCAGTCAGGACCAGGACCACTGAGGGTCTCATGTTCCACCCCTCAGGAGAGGGATTTCTGCAGGCAGAGCAATTATCACCTCACCAGTTAACTAAAACTGCAGAGCCTGATCAAAGAGAAATTGTCCTGATCTCCTTAGCTGGAAAAATAAAGCATCCACACTTGCAAAGGTGCTCAGTGAAAAATAAACTACAAGAAGAGATGGGCTTTAACTGGTAGGGGTTATAGTTCCATCTCTTCCATATCCTGGTGGAAGGAGATGCTATATTTCAAAGAACAGCTGTTACAGATTCTGGCTTTTTCACAACAAATCTGAAGCACTCAGACTCCCATTACATCCAATTAAGACAGTGCCTGACTGGAGATGTACACATTACAAGCTATTTCCTCTGCACAGATGCATGAGGACTTCCAGCATAGGAATGACACAATATCACCAAAAGAAGAAAATTAACATCTTCATGATCTGCCCTGATTAAGGAAAAAGCTATAAACTAGTTGAAGCATTCATCATTCAGTTCTATTATCTTCCACTTGACTTGATTCACACCACCATTCAAAAATGAAGTCACAGCTCAGCCTCACGGAGCAGTCTTTTCCAATACTGAAAAAGACTCCCACCTAAATGATGACGATAACAGCACACAGTCCTTGTGGGTTAAAAAGGTTGTTTTTGACCGAAGCCTGAAGAAGGTCTGCAGCTATGTACGAACCTGCTAATACAGATCCTACCACCATCATGCCTATGCTTGAGCCCTTTTGCAATTCATCATTGCACAGTAGGAAAGTCTCTATTTGCTCTGCAATCTCTTTTTAATAATTTATAGTATGCACTTTTGCATGCAGTTGCTCTAATACTTTATTTCCATAGCTGGTTATATTCTGCCTCAAGTATATTCATCACCGATTTAAATAAAAGCCAACCTCTAAGCAGATAAATAGTCCCAAAAGAACTTACCACAACAGCTTGCAGTTCTGTGTGGACATTTTGGCAATGCTACTGAATGCATTTTGTCACAGCAGGGTAGCAAGAATAAGTTCGTGGTAGTTTTGCTTAGCAAGTAGTAGTAACACCAGCCATGATGATGAAAACCTGGCAAATAATCAAGCTCTGCACTTAATATATTATTGGATTATTTAATAAGCAAAAATATGTTTCCATACAAGAAAAAATTAGACTTGCTTTATGAAGTAATAATAAAATATTTTTCATTGTCAACTGTCTATCCCTGACTTCAAACTGATAGGACAGTAAACGCAGAAAATCAATGACTGCGTATCGTATGGAATAAATAAATATGCAAGAATCACTGGAAAGGAATTAATTACTGCCTGTAGAAGCAGTATGCTTTAGATATCCTTTGTCTTGAGTTGCACTAATGATCTTGAAACTCAGGTGTAAAGATTCAGTCAATCACTCTTCCCAAATCATAAACAATCTATTATGATCCTGGCTGCAGGACTGACTTTGAGGTAATAACTAAAATATTAATGACATTAGTTACATGAACTTTGTCTGCAGGTGTAACTCCAGACGCCTACTTCCCTTCTCGTCTTGGTCAGCCAAACAGCCAAGCACAGCCTGGGCTGGTTGATTCGTGCTCCTCAAGCTATGCTGCGCCAACTGCTCTACCTACTAATTGTTATTGGGAACAGGACCTTAAAGAGAAGGCGCATTAAAGCCAACTTTTTTGGCTTCTTAATCCTCTGTTCAAGTCAGACCTTAACACAACTTAGTGCAGCCTAAGAGTAGTAACCCAGAGAGATGGCCATCAGAGCAAGGTAGAGGGGATGGACTGGGAGCCATGATACCCACCGAGCCTCCAGCCTGTTCAGATCGCAAGTTTTCTGACAGTTTTTGTTGTCTTGAGCAGGGAGCTTAAGCTGCACCAGAGAGGAGGCTACCAATACCACTGAAAATAAGAATGTGCCTATACAGGTAACATTTCCGAGAAGGAAATACATGGGACACACAATTGATAATGACACTTTACAGGAGCATCACAGGGATCATATGAGAGATGAGCTGTCACTGTAGGCAAACCAAGCCAAATTCAGAAGGGGCACTGCACCTTGCTCACCTGAGTCTTTCAGTAGCAGTTATAGCATTCAGCAGCATTATGTCTTTAAGGTACCAATCCGTGATTTGCTCCTGGTCATGGGAGAAACAGTTTGTGCCCAAGAGAAGAAAACCTTTACAAAAAGCTATAAAAGCTCCTTCCACCTCAGCATCTCTGAACAGGTCTTTGAGTTCATTTTTTTTTCTGTGTAGCCTTTGTTCCCAACTCTCTGCTGGTCTTCTGGACCATGGAAACTGGATGTCCTAAGTTTACTCAGCTATTAAGAACAGTTGTTTTGGGTTTGTGTTTTGGTTTGGGTTTTTTTGTTTTGTTTAAAAAAAAACACCACAGTTGTTCTGCAGGAGCCTGGAATGATGTGCCTCTTACCTGTGTAGTCAATCACTTCATGATAAAGGTGAAACACAGTGAGCATTTATGCAGATCAGATCCAGATTGCAACACTTGGTGATTTTTATGAAACATTTTTACAATAAAATAAAATCTATATTCAACAAAATTGAATTATTAGCAACAAAAGTATCAGTTCAGTAAGAAGGGAATTCCAAACAAACATTGAAACTGCAGGAAAGAAAATAACCATACTGTCCAGTGTTGTCACTCTAATATACTGTGCAGTACTGTTAATCATGGAAATAACCATATTACTTCAAGAGCACTATAGAAACCTTCTTGTTAGTATTGGGGAACTATAACACCTCCCAAAATCAAAACTGAAACAGAATATTCTGAAGAGACAACACAAAAACCACTTTTGCTGCAGCTGAACCAAACTAGAAGAGAAAATGTGCTACTTCCACTTGAGATAATCTCAATTTACAAAATTAATGCATCTGTCCTCTTTGTTGCAACAAGAGTTACACACATATCAATGTATCTCCTGTTTGTGTTGCCAACAAAACCCTTTGAAGCTTTGTTATACATCAAACCGCTTCCCAAAAATGCACACACAGGAAAAGAACATTTTTCCATTCAACATCAAAATCTAAAAAAAGTCAAAGAATCATAGAATCCTCAAGGTTGTAAAAGACCCTTAAGATCATCAAGTCCAACCATGAACCTAGCACTGCCAAGTCCACCACTAAACCATGTCCCTAAGCACCACATCTACCCATCTCTTAAATACCTCTAGGGAGGGAGACTCAACCACTTCCCTGGGCAGCCTGTGCCAGTGCCTGACTACCCTTTCGGTGAAGAAATTTTTCCTAATACCCAACCTAAACCTCCCCTGGCGCAGCTTGAGGCCTTTTCCTCTCATCCTATCACTTGTTACTAGGGAGAAGAGATTGACCCCCACCTCGCTACAACCTCCTTTCAGGTAGTTGTAGAGAGCAATAAGGTCTCCCCTCAGCCTCCTCTTCTCCAGGCTAAACAACCCCAGCTCCCTCAGCTGCTCCTCATAAGACTCATGCTCTAGACCCTTCACCAGCTTCGTTGCCCTTCTTTGGACATGCTCCAGCACCTCAATGTCCTTCTTGTAGCAAGGGGCCCAAAACTGAACACAGTACTCGAGGTGCGGCCTCACCAGTGCCGAGGACAGGGGCACTATCACCTCCCTGGTCCTGCTGGCCACGCTATTCCCAATACAAGCCAGGATGCCACTGGCCCTCTTGGCCACCTGAGCACACTGCTAGCTCATGTTCAGGCGGCTGTCAACCAACACCCCCAGGCCCTTTTCCACCAGACAGCTCTCCAGCCACTCCTCCCCAAGCCTGTAGCATTGCATGGGGTTGTTGTGACCCAAGCGCAGGACCTGGCACTGGGCCTTGTTGAATCTCATGCAGTTGGCCCTGGCCCAACGATCCAGCCTGTCCAGGTCCCTCTGTAGGGCCTTCCTACCCTCCAGCAGATCGACACTTCCACCCAGCTTGGTGTCATCTGCAAACTTACTGAGGGTGCACTCAATCCCCTCATCCAGATCATCAATGAAGATATTGAACAGGACCGGCCCCAGCAATGAGCCCTGGGGAACACCACTCATGACCGGCCGCCAACTGGATTTGACTCCATTCACCACCACTCTCTGGGCTCGGCCCTCCAGCCAGTTTTTGACCCAGCGCAGAGTGCACCCATCCAAGCCGTGTGTAGCCAGCTTCTCCAGGAGAATGCTGTGGGAGACAGTGTCAAAGGCCTTACTAAAGTCCAAGTAGACAACATCCACAGCCTTCCCCTCATCCACTAAGTGGGTCACCTTGTCATAGAAGGCGACCAGGTTAGTGAAGCAGGACGTCCCTTTCATAAACCCATGCTGGCTATATATATTTATTATGGCTATTATATTTAATGTAATTAAATACCTGTAGTGGTCATCTGTAAAAGATATTTTGAAAATGGTGGAGACACACAGAATTACTAGTGCAAAAAGGTGTACCCTGGGTCACCTACCCTTAACCTCCAGGACTTCAGTAAGGGACTGAAATGCAGAGGAAGAGCAGCGCTTAGATTTCTAACTGATCAACAGCTCATGACACCAGAAACTAATAACTAATTAGTATCCAATTAAACTGTTTACATCCTTTCTGAAGCAAAAAATCTGCAACATTTTATCTTGTTTTAGCAGAAATAACCATCAATAGGCTATAAGAGGCACTGTAGTTAACACTGCGTGTATAATTTAGTGACAGATTTGAATACCAGATTAAAAAGAAAAAAAAAACAAAAAAAAACCCCAAAAAACCAAACAAGCCACACACCACCACCACACAAATACCCACAAGGCATGGTATTTATGTGATTTAAACTGCTATGGTCTGATTGCAAAGCTCATTAGCTACAGAGGTCAAAACATACTAGGGTTTCCATGCTGTATATTAACAAATTAGGCAGTTATCTTTTTAGACTCCCAGGCTACATTGCGCCCACATATAAATCCAGTGGGTAACATCTACAACGAGTTTGAGTCAAAAAAACAAAAACACCAAAAAAGTTGATACTGGAATTCAATATGCTTTTTAACAGCAAGGTTAGCCACTCCAAAGCCTAGTCAGATGTGCTCAATAAAGGCAGGTTGAGCTTCAGGAAGAATGATTGCACATCTTACCATTCACTGAGGGGTGCACAGTGGTGGTGATACCCAGACACACCAACAGCACTTGCCTTTAGGGGATTATAGATCCCACTGGATTGGTAGGGCACCACAGATCATTACATTTAGCACATTCCCTTGCAATTAAAAGATTCAATGTGGCAACACTTAGCCAGCTGCCAGCCAGACTCCTACCCTGAGCTATCCCAGTATATAACTACTAGTATTCAAAGTGATAAATTAACAATCATAGATTCATAAACTATACAGATTTATTTCTGCTTCAACCCCGTTCTGCAACTCAGGCAGGGAAGCAATTGCTCCCATGCAAACAGTTACTTAGAAAAGATCTTCCCAAAGGACTCTTAGCACTTCCCAATTAATTGTTCCATCTCAAGCCCCTTACAGGCAAATTCCCCTTGAGCCAAACAGTGGACCTCAGCTGCACTATTATTTCTTTCCTCCTGTGCAGGCTCTTGACAGAAAGCGCAATGGAGCTGTTATACCTTCAGTATATCCAAATAGGAATTCCCTGAAGCCTGAGCAAGTTTGTTGTCCACTTTTCTAAGTACACTTATGCCTTGGCTAGTGATGGCCACAAGCCTTTTACCCTACAACAGCTGTCTTCTAAACTTATGGAGGATGTTCCTCATCTTTCTTCCTCCTGCATCAGATCGCACAGCACGTCTTATTTTAAGAAGTTTTCTCCTCTTCTCTCTATATATCAAAGTAGATACCACAAATCCACCACATCCCTCTCCATACAAACTTTCTTCACATAGAAAAGACACTTTGATGAAGTTCCTGTGAAAACAAGAAAACACTTCTTCCTGATGACTTGTAAGGAAATGTGATTCTTCTAGAGCCCTCTGTTCAACTTCTTGGTAGCAAATGGTATGACTAGAACTAAATAATGGTAGTGAGGGGTAAGTAGTAGCGTTTTAACTAAAATATTGGTTTGAATAAGTGAGAAAGCTTTTTCAACAAAATCCCAAACCTAATATCTGTGTGCTCGCCTGTACAAATATATTTATTCTGTTATAAAGTCAAATGCATATTTGAATGTTTTTCCAAATAAAAAGCATTTTTATCTTTTAAATGAGATTTTTCTCAGCTTGCAGTTTCTCCGATATTGCAAAAAGTATTTCAACAGAATTTAAATGTTTTCATACAAGAAACCCCACGTCCAGTTACATCAACAGTTTTCACCATCAGATCATACCCTAAAGAGCTGTAAGATTTCAGGGACAAAAGTCCTCTCCTGGTTCTGTGCCCGCACAATGTTTAGATCAGTGGGGTCCTACTCTATTGCCAAGACTCACATGGGCCATAGTAACACAGATAACAGACAGCAATGGTAACATATACCTTCCCAAGAAGAAAACAGTAGGTGTGAAATAAGGAGTGTGCTAACCTACGGTGGAGATGGGTGACCTCCCACTCACACGACCCATAACGCCATTAGAGTCACTACACAGGAACAGTGAAACAGCCCCAACATGGTGCTGACATCCTGCTCGGACATCTCAGGCAAAGTGCAGAACAGCAACAACATCTCCTTCAGGAGGTGACGAACCAAGATTAGAGCAGTAACATGTTCAGCCTCAGAAAGGCAGCATGATTGGCCATACTGAGCTCACAAGCACTCAGCTAGTCCAGTGGACTGAGTAGCTATACCACCCTCTCCACAGTGCTCTGTTAAACATGTTCAGCTGTGAGGAAGTAAGTGCTGATCACATCACTCAGCAGCCAACGTGTACCACTCAAATGGCATTACGCTGCTAGAAGCCAACACAATGTTGGACCACCATCAGCTGGCAAGAGGAACTTCAGGAGCATCCGCTGCCATGTGAGGTGCCACCGCCCAGGCCATCATCTTCACTAGCAGAAGGGTCTATTTCCACTACCTGTTAACTACCACATTTTTGGTTTCACCAAGTGATACCTAACGGTAGAAAAGGCCCTGAGGTTTTACTCCAAGGCAGACTCGATAAAGGTATAATGGTAGGTTATTACCTAGCAGTAACATTCACAAGTGCCCTCCACTCAGAATCTGGTAGCATCCTGCTGATCAGTTTAGTTACCCTAACTGTTCATTTTTATTTAAAGTACCCCAGGTTGGTCAGATTAAGGTCCTTATGGAAGAAGAAAGGTTGCACTGCACCTACCAAAGATACTAACAGCCAAATGCTCAGGCTTCGGACTGAAGAAGTTCAATGCAAATATAATGCAATTCTTGCTCCTAGTCATTTCTTCTCAGAACAACAGAAAATGACTGTTTAAGAAATTGCACATTCAAATACACTAGTTTTCAACTTTGGCAGACTATTTGAAACAGATATGGTTCCAATTCAAAACTATTTTGCATCTTATGGTCACTGATGGACTTATTTTGGGAACAAACTGGCTCATTAAAGAGTTATCAGAACAATTTGGAACCTTCACCCCATCTCCTCTCCTTCTCAGAAAACAATGATTCCCACCCAAGAAAAGAGGATAGCAGAGGGCCCACCCTGAAGTAGTTACCTGGTGAGGCCACTCACACAGCAGGTGGAAACCTTCATTCAGGCTGGCACTTTGTGAAGTACTTAAGTCCAGAACTTTCAGATCACCTGAGAGTGATGTAACCATTATGGTATTAGCTCCTTTGACACCCTTTTCTTTTTTAAACTAAATTGCTCAAAAAGCTCAGATTTGCCCTCATTTAAGCTACAATATTCACAAAGTGGATTTCCTTTTTCCAAACAGCCCTAGTTAACTCCTGCTCAATGTTTTGGATTGACATCCAAATGCATTACACAAGTGCACCAATCTTTACACACATACATACACCACCACCCCTCACCCACCCCCCCATCTTAACACAGATTTGGTTAAGAAGTACCTGACATTAGTACCCCAAAAGCTGTTTCTCCCTTAGCATAGTTAAGCAACTTAGAGTACAGTACTTGGAGTGACACAATTGTGAAAACAAACATGTTGTTGGGGTTTAAGGTTTTTTTTGGCTTTGTTTTTTTTTTTTTAAATTCACTGGGTACCTTTATAGAAAATTTCAAGGTTGCAGAGTTTTCTACAACATACAGCATTTTTGCAAAATTCTGAAAAAAAACCATCATTATCTGGAGCTATGCAATAAGGAAGAATGGAGATATGAACCAGTACTTTTCATGCTGCTGTTTGAAAGGTTTTACTACCAGACTTATCCCATTATATCTCAAAGATATGAAGCAGTTAATTTTTTCCTAATTTGTTCTTTTGAAGAGCAATTTAAAAGTCCTAGAAATTGGCTGTCAAAAGCTTTATATTTCCTTAATTTTACAGTATTATCCAGATAAAATTGCATAACTGCAGAAAGATAATATGATATACAAGAGATAAAACACAGGGTCAAATATGCTTTTTCATTAAACTTCTGCCACCATTTTCTATTGAAGACTAGAGACTGCAGAGACTGTTTCTAATTAACAAAGTCCAGGTCTAGCACTATTCAGTATTTTTATGAATAATATTGGCAGCTACAAAAGCTCTGAAGAGAAATGAGACATAGTAGAGGATGAGCGATTCAATGCAAATCTCAATATGATTTTGTGTCAGAAACGAGCAAACGCATTCCTCAGATGTATAGAGAGGAATTAGGAAGCAAGAATCAATTTTTCTCCCCAAATAAGGTATTAGCTACATGGATACAGGATTAACTGAGAGTTCCAATAACTCGTTTCTGTTAAAGGACACCAAAAATTTAAAGATGATGCCGAGAATTACAATACTGTCTCAAGGTTATATGAAAACTCAGCATTGAGAGTAAGGAGCTCACTCTGTTTAGCAGATGAAAGACGATGGCTGGGTGACTTGACTATGACATCTGAAAAAAAAAAAATCACCTCAGGCAGAAATTGCAATGTCCTTGGGGCTTTTTATTGAAGCAGAGAAAAGCATAAAAAGGAACTTCTAGCTGGAATTTAAAACCAAACACACTGAAATCTGGTATTAGGTACAGATTTTTTAATCAGAGGGAGTTAACTACTAAAATTAATTGCCAAGGAAATGGTAGAGTCTGCCTTTTAATGTCTTAACATCCAGACTGGATGCCTTTTCAGAAGATGCCCACAAGACAAATGCAAACTATAGGGTTCAGCACAGAGCCAATAGAAGAGTTATATTCCAGCTTTTATTCCCGAGGTCAGACTGTGCAAGCCATTAGCACTTTTTTACCCTTAAACTCCATGAATTCGTTCATCCAGCCAAGAGCAAATCTGAATGGTGTAGCTGTAAGCACTTTGCCTGGGATTTATCTTTCCCAACATCAAGTCATCTAAAAGTTTGTTGCCCACCCTAAACAAATCACTAGCTCCTCACAGCGGAGGTACTTCCAGAAGTGACCTCTTGCAGTCTGACTGCCTGTCTGTTCATCCCTCTCCCTCCATTAGGTAAAAAGGGAGCCTCAAAGGCTACGCACTTAGCACTTGGGTGGCAGAAGGTCAGCTAAATGAATCCAAGCTTTTCTGACAGTATGTAACACTATTAAAGACAAAAGCACAAATTGGTTACTCAGATGCTGGGAATGAAATCTCAGCCTGGCTTAAGTCAAGGGGAGCTTTGCCATTGACTTCAGTCACTCTAGGACTTTTGTCCCTATTATGAATTACTTGTATGGCCCTTGCATCTACTAGTCTTTTAGTCAATGCCTGGGATCCAACAGGGCTGCGTGTTTCTCTGAGTGGAAGGGCAGACAGACCCCTGCTCCAGGGGGTTCAGAGTTTAAAGCAAGAACTAGCAGAGAGATACGTGGGGGCATTGGGGAGCAAAGGGAAACGGCCAGACAGTATTTGTCAGAACTGACTGCTGATGTGTTAGACACAGTGTGCAAACAGCACCAGCGTTACTCCAAAGAAACACTCTATGAAAAGAGCCAAAGGGAAGATGATGAGATTCCTCATAGAGGTGTACAGAATGTCTCTCCCAAATGTGCATGGTGAATTCATCTTACAAGGCATGACCTGTTAAAGCAAAAGTAATATTTCACCATCATGCAATTTGAATTTCTTTTTCAATGACAAATTTAAATATTTAACATGTGTAGCAGAGCACAGTTGAACTGAAGTGCTTTCTTACTAAGAAAATTCACATCAGTAACCTATAGTAACGTCACAAGGTGACAGCTCATTTTCTGATGGGCTATCACTGCAGTACAGATTTCCAGCTTAACTGCTAGATAAGACTTTTTTTTTAACTACCCACCCCCCCCAAAAAAACCACCAAACCAACAAGAGAAGCCATGTGATTCCCACCCCCCTTGCTGTTTCTTGCCTTAAAGAACTCATTTCTATAACAACTCATGAAGCTAAATGCAAAATTTTAAATATGCATTTACATATGTAAAAATAGCTAGTGAATAAACGTTCTCTCTTCTAAAATAACCCCATAAATTTATTTGCCACTAGAGTAGTCTCTGAATACAAGCCAAAGAAATATTTTGGAAAGTCTAGACAGCTGTGCATGATGCAGTTTTCCAGAAGTTTACTCCAAACCCTTGAGAGAGAAAAGCCTATTAATTGGAAAAAGAGGACAGAGACACTAAAGAACAAGAAATTAAGAGACTAAAGTGGCACAACAGGAAAAATGGACAGATAACACACATGCATCAGCAATTATCTGTGACTTAAAACTAAATACGAAGCATGTCTTATGTGGTCATTAGAGATAATTTTAAAGGACAGATACAGGGCATTACAAGTTTGGAAAAGGACATGGTAGATGTCTCTGGTCCAAGGAAGTTAAGTGAAGTTCAGTCTAAAACCTGAAAAATTATTCTTTCCTCTTAAGCCTAGTTCTGTTAACAGTCACAGCATGTCTGATTTTGAGGGTACGTTTCTGCACCCATGCAGGGAGGGCTCCTTTAATTCTAGCCCCTGAGCTTTGGGATAAAGCTACAAAAGCTGGGGGGGGGGGGGGGGGGGGCGGCGGCACAAAAAACAAAGAAAAAGAAGGAAAAAAAAATACAATCATGAAAAAATAATAACCCATAGACTTTTTCTTTGAGTCCCTTCAAGCTACAAATGTATTTTGTATTTTCAAAGAATGACAAGTTGACATTGAGCAGGTGATCTCTCCTCTCACCTTTTGAGAGGCAGAGAAAAATTCAGACAATGCAGTAAACAATGTTAAAATACTAACAAGTCTGAGATTAGAAAAACTACCTTCTAACTGGTGCTTAGCAAAACCTGCTATAATAGAAGTGAAAACAGCATGAATTCACATTTAATTCATACCTCCAGTATTAGTGGTCTTCATAGTGCCCATTGACACTTTAATCTAAACAATAATTTGGAAGAACAATTGCATTTTAGGTTTCTATTAGCAGTTTAATGCATGCCAGCAAGTAGTAAGGACAAGACTAAAGTTCCAAGCCTCACTATAGACTAGTCTAAAACACAGGTTTAATTAATGGAAAATGAGACAAAGCCATAACCTGGTAGTATCATTTCTATGATGAATACCCTGTCTTATCAACAATTAATTTTTTAATAAAATAAGTGTTGATATGACTGCAGAAAACAGTTTTTTTCAGCATATTTTCCATTTAATCAGAGCCACTAGTACAGAGATTTGCAGCTGGGCAAAAACTCTAAACATTTTAAGCATTCACCCCTGTTTTCTTTCACAGAAACCATCAAGAACCTAACAGCCTGTGCTGTTCTTAAGGCAAGCCTTACATATTTAACACATACAGGTAGGCAGAAACAAATGTAATCATACTACACATCATAGAAAAAGTTGAAGCCTAGGAACAAGACTACTTTGTGGCTGTAACAGCTTTTCATCCTGAAGTATCAGTTGAAATCTCTTTGAAGGCCACCCATGATTAACTGAAAGCTGCATCCAGGTCCTCGTTCAGCCAAGGAGAGGTAGGAAACCCTAAACATAAAACTCAACTCCCTTTGACCAACTCATCCAGCACCTGACAGAATACAGAAGCCTCACCTGTCAGATTAAGGCAGGAAAATACAGAAGGAAAGTGAAAAGGGAACACCAATCCATCAAAATATTTAGTTTCATACATTCACTCTTGTGGAATGGGCTATGAATGTTGAAATTACTGCACTGTCTGACACAGAAATGTCACTAAATTAATCAGTTAACAAGCAGGGAAGTCAGTCTCTCTCTCAGCTCTAGCAAGTGTCTGACACTTGGTTAGCCCGTGGGATCTGCACCCAAAGGGTAGTCAGGCACTGGCACAGGCTGCCCAGGGAAGCGGTTGAGTCCCCATCCCTGGAGGTACTTAAGAGACGGGTAGATGTGGTGCTTGAGGACATGGTTTAGTGGACTTGGCAGTGCTAGGTTAACAGTTGGACTCGATGATCTTAAGGGTCTTTTCCAACCTTAATGATTCTATGATCAACCAAGACCACAGCCAAAATAAAGGCACAGTTGTGTGCTGAATTACCAGATCTTCTCTCCCACTGCCACCTCTCTTCCCCTCAGAAAAGAGGATAGAAAAAGCAACAGTTTAAGATTCTGAGCTTAGAATTTTATGGTAGAGCTACCAGTTTAAAAGGAAAAATAAGACTTTTCTGAATGTCACTTCCAGCTACTTGCCAATAGATACGAAAGTCATACTGAGTTCACCACTTCCACACACACCCTCAGAAAGAAGGATTCCAGAAGCTCAATTACCACCTCAGATACATTTCCACAGCTGAGCTACTAAAATTGTAGAACTGAAGAAAGAGCATTGTTTAAAACCTTATTTACCCAAACATGACTGAGAAGTTTCTGTCTGTCAGGACACATCAGCAGAAAAAGCACATTTTATACAGCCAAGACACGTAACAAAGAGAAGCGCTATTCATGGCTAGGCAGTTCCCGGAGTCCTGCATTTCTGACCACATGGGAAGTGATATGGAGCCAGACAAATACATAGCAAAAAAATTGCAAAATTTTCTCCCAAGGTAAGCATGAGCCACAGCCCTGAAAAGACTGCCCAGGCTGCTCCACGCAACCCCTACTGCTCAGGCACTTACCCAGCTGTGAACAAAATCCAGGCCCACCACTCTCCTTGGTGTACCCCCACTTTTCTTACAGGGAAATGGGTCTCTAGCGCTCCAATACTAATAAAGCAGCACAACCTTCTTAAAAGCCCCAGAAGCCCAACACTACAAAGCAGGCAGCCCCCATAACCTTCCCTACAAGGGACAGCAAAATTTACCACCCGCTGCGTTAGTGTAAACCCATTTTCACCTGCAGTAGGAGCCAATGCTCTAGAGTGCAACTCCCTGCCATTGCAGCAGCACTTCAGCATGGGGAGGTTGAAGTCCAGCAGAGGAGCAGACAGCTGGGAGTTAGTTTGCCTTATTTCTTTACTGCAAACATGGCAGAATTGTGTATTTATTTGTTTTAAAGTCCCTGGAGCATCAGAAACCTCCAGAATAAACATAACAGACCCTGAGTCAAGCACACCCTTAATTGCAGCTCCTGTGCTGTCAGCTGGCCTGTATTGAGCTGGCCCAGCCTTCAGGGACACACAGCTGAACCAGACAGACTGCCTAAAGCTTTCAAAAACAGCTGCCCTTTACTTTGCATAGGACTGGAAACATACAGATCAAAGTAGTAATTACCAACTCTGGCATGAAAACTAAGGCAGGGAAATAGCTCCTTGAATATTGCTTAGGATCGATCTACAGCTTTTAAATCAGGATTCACATGGCTTCTCTGTTGTAACCACAGGACACCTCTGCCTCTCAGAGACCTACCTCCTTTCCCTTCTCCTTTACAGCCTGTTCATTTCTCACCTGATCCTGTCGTTATGCCAAGCCCATAAAAAAGGAATCCTCTACATTTCTCTTTTCCATGCAATATTACTAAAACTCCTTGGCTGAGGACTATAGACTTCCCTTTTCACATGGTTTTTCCAGAACTGCATTAAGGAGCGATCAGACAATCAGTAGCTGGCAGTGAGGAATGGGGAAGGGAAGATCAATAGGTAAAGGCAGTAATCCCTTATTCTGGTAAAACAACAGCAGGAATAATGTATGTGACTGCAGGCTTAATTATCCCTGTGCTCTCATGGTGGGATTTCAGGGACAGTGAGAATACCTGGTCTCTTTGGACTGGCATAAATTCATTCCTGTAAACCCCAATTGTGCAGAGAAACTAGGTCAGCCTGGTTTTCTTCAAATCCATCAAACCAGCCTCTTATCCTGAGGTGCTCTCTCTAGAAAAAATGCCGTCAAAATTCAACAGCTCTTTAGATACTGCTTCATCCACAAGATGGGGGACCCAGCCTTAACAGCACGTGAATGACTTGACCTCCAGTAAGGCATCCAGCGATGCAGAGCAGCCACCACCGGATTTCATGTACACATATAGGCTTACTCCCCAGACTGTCTCATTGTATGTTTGGCACTAAAACCTGTCATTTTATGCAATACTGAATCCATATGAATTAAAAATGAGCGTCTTCATGACTGTCTGTGTATACCTATAATAAAAGACTTCAACATTCAGAACTTGTGGGAATGTCTGCATCATTCATAAATTATGAACAAGACTTCTTTAAGCCAGGGTAATTACTACAGGTATACAGCGCTATGCAGAAATGTAATATTTACATAGAAATGCCTTACTAAAATGTCAATATTATAAAGCCTACAATAACTTATTAGATTATTTTGGACAAAAACTTTAGCAGATCCGAAACAACACAGCTTTTTTTTAATGCTGACAAAGGCAATCCAATTTACCAACTATAAATTACAACTATTTTTCTGCTGCTTTCTAGTCCTCTGTTGCATACATTACAGAGCACGATTATCTGCACATCTTATGAAGACTATCATAAAAAATAAAATCTTGCAATGCAGTTCACTGTCATTCACAAGCCACTAAAATACCGACAGGCAGGAGAAATATTTTAGAAATATTTATGTGATTATGGCCAAAATCAGGAAACTATGGCCAAAACAAAAAAAAAAAAAGTTGCAGAAGATACAAATCACCTTTTAATTTGAAATGAACAATTACTGCAAACTTTTTCCCCCCATGCTTTCTCAAACTACTTTGTATCTCTGTTACAAGGAAGGTGAAACCCTGCCTACTCTGAATGATATAGAAATGTAGACAAAATTGAGACAGCCTGGGAAATAAAAAAGGCTTCCACTGGAATTGAAAGGAAATACTGCAATTTATTTTAAATTGTTTTAAGCTTAATTTAGAAACTGTTTAATTTCAGCCAGTTACAGATGCAAGTTTAACTTCTACATCACAGCCAAAATTATTGTGATCACAAATATAGCAGCGATTGCTGCAAACAGTAACATTTTTACATACATTTGAGATGCCATCTCATCCCAGTTCTTGCTGATGTTTATATACCTATATAAATCACTATACATAGAGACAGAGAGGACAGGGGAGTTGCTGTTTATTTGTTGTTGTTTGCTTTTGAAGGAAAGAGAACCAATATTCTTCATTTTCCCTCCCTTTGCTCCCAGCGGGTTGTGGTTCACAGACCACACAGAAGATCTCTGTTTACAGACATGGCACATGCAGCCCTGTGCAGCTCAGTGGAAAGGATGTACATTTTAGGTGTCCTGCTGTTCCATGAGTATCTATCTACCCTCTTAATGTTGTCTGTTGCTGCGGGATCAGAGGCTTGCATACGTAGAAGTTTCGTATTTAGATTATACTTATTACTGGATAAAGTTCAGAGGAAAAATAACAAGCCCAGCACACTTCATCGAAGATATGGTTAAACAAATGTTTAGCAATGAAATCATACAAACAAAACCAACTGAATGTACTGTGCTCATCTAACACCTGTATCCCAGTTCCAGTTAGTTCAGGAGGTCTTCCACAGGTCTTTAAAGCTAATTCTGCAGGGGACTATCCAGTGTGCAGCCTTCTTTGGTGAGATGCTCCTTCTGTAAAGCTGATCTCTTGCTTTGCTTTCCTTTATTTCACCTTTATGAAAGTGATGAGGGAATTCAAATGGAGAAGCAAAGATCCTCCATGGATTTCACACGTACACCTGGAGTTTAAAGCCAGTTTTAAGAACTCCTTTACTTAGACTCACAGACTCGCGGCATGGTTGAGGGGGAAGCGACCTCTGGAGGTCATCTGGTCCAACCCCCTGCTCAAGTAGGGCCACCTAGAGCCCTTTGTCCAAGACCATATACTTCTTTGCTAATTTAATGTTGCTTTAAAAGGCCTTGCCTCTATAAGACTCTTACAGGAACCTTATCTGTTTGAGACTTCTGGAGGTAAAGTGGGTCTCTGAAGTGCACATTTTTTTGCTCCTGTTTGCTTCTACAGTCAGCGGGTTTCAGACATCACCTGTAAAATAATCTTTCACAAACTATATAACATAGAAGTTCCTTAGCTCCCCTCCCCCAGCTTGCACAACTTAAAATTAGACTTTTTTAGTATTTTCATAATAATTCTCAATATAGGTATTAGAGAAAAAGACTAGCTATACAATGTTTCTGGTGGTCCCTTAGTTCAAGCTATGTTGAACAGATTCTGAAAGATGTACTGTGATACTGCGACATACTAAGAAGTGATTACCTTGGGGACTGATGCGCCCACGTTTCCTTCTTATGTCAGAGTTAGCAGTTTGGCTGGCAGACCATTTGTTCACTTGGAGGGAGTTTTAAAGTATATTAGCTAAATGTTTCAGCTAACATTTGCAAAAAGGCACAGCTTCTAGATTAGCCATCGGGACCAGATTCTGCTCCTATCTGTTCCAGTGTAAGAGGCTGCCTGGTTTGTAAAAGCTGACACTTGTACTGCTGCCCTTTTCATGCCACACTGCGCTGCGGCAAAAGCCTTCTCACAAGAAGAAGCCTTTCACATAGAAGAAAATCTCCTTTCTGCAAACAGATCCCAAACCTGAAAATGAGAAAGAAATTTAGGATGCATTTCAGCATGGAAGGTGACGAAAGTTCATTAACAGAAATTTAGACCTAACTATCCAGGGCAAACAACAAGCAGCAAGTCTTAGCCTGTTTCCTATGGGCTCTTGAGGTCTCACCTTTTCTAACAACTTGGAATCTGTTGGCTAATTATGACCAAATTTGACTGAAGGATAATGATTGCAAAGGTGATTAATCTCTTCTACCAGCTCTGTGAAAACAGCCAGCCAGGGGTAGCTATCTTGATATTAAATTTGCAAAAAAAGCAGCAAGAATACTAGTTTTCCTTTGGAAAAAGTAATATGCACAGGTGGGTTTACATCTCATAAGAACAATACAAAAAACAAACTACAAACTGCACTGCTGGTGCACCAGTTCATTCCTGACTCAGAAGGCAGAACACTGTCCACTGGGTCACCAGTGCTTCCAGTCTGCTGCCAAGTCCTCCCACCAAAACACCTTATAGTTCTGGGAACATCATCATCACAGTTGCTATTAGAGTTGTGTGACTTAACACTGTGAAGGACCAAATTATTTGCTAGCATAATTCTGTTGATTTCAGGAGAGGTGTGACAGCAGAGAATTCAGATCATAATTCACAGTGCCGTCATGGAGCCCAGTATTTTTATGAAAAAAAAAAACCTTTAAAAATACTTGCTGTACCTGGCTCTGCATACCTTATGAGAACAGATTAAAATCCCATTCTGTATTAGTACCAGTGCCTTTGGCTGCAGGCCACAACATGATCTTTATAATAACAAACTGGTCACTAGAAGAGGTTTTGGTCATGGACAGGCTAAAACCACAAAACTGTAGTGTAATTACTATGGTTACCAGAGTAGAAATAGAACAGGGATTGGAAAAAAAAAAATTCAGAAATTACTATCCTCCTCATCAGCAACAGTCTACCGAGGACAGCTGCATTCTTGCATTGCTTATTGGGAGCCCAGTACTCTAAAACCCTGAATTACGATGTGACATTCTCAGTCATACTCATCTTCATCATCTTGTCACCAGCTGTCAACTTCCTCAAAAAGTCAGGTTCGCATTCACTGAAGGAATAAGGTTTTTATTAGTAGTAAAACATTTGGAGGAATAAAATATCTTTTGGATACCTAACTTTAAATTTCAGAGTCATTAATACCTTTTTTGGCAGAGTTCTGACAAGGCTACAAGGAAGGCTGTGGAAGAGGTCTCTGAAGGCCTCTGCAGTTCAGCTTCCCTTACATATTGGAAAGAAGATGGACAGAAGGAGCCTTCAGACCTCGATAAACCGTGTGGACAGGAGGACCCATGTTACATCGTTCCTCACATTGTACTGCCACCACTCACTAGGCTCATCTAAATGGCAACCTGTGGGCCAGATGCCACCCCTCCTGCAAAGGGGATGAAGAATGGCTGTTGAAGAACCATGACGTGCCAAAGCAACCAAATGCTTTATCCTGCCTTTAGGCCCAAGCTGCCGTGTGGGTGAAGGCAGGATTCAGAGTCACCACCATTTCACAAACCACATCTGGAAACAAGAGCCTACCTCTTGCAGCTGCAGCAGCTGGATCACCCTGATGGCAGTGCATTGGCAGTGCACAGCACAGCTAATTCTCAGTGCTCCATAAGTGAATCAGGTGCAGAGTAACAGGGGATCAGTGGTTTGCTTTGCATGATTTTGCTTCTTTTCCCCTTATTAGAAACAGCGACAGTTGAAACCCACTCTTAGTGAGAAGGGTCTTTAATCAAGCAAGAGTCCATTGCATAAGAGCTCAATGCTTCAACAAAAGATGCACAAACAGAGAGCCATCTGATGATTTAGTTTTGGGAATTTCCACCACTGCCTACACAAACAAAGCTAAAGGTTTGTGACAGCTACTTGTGTTTTGATTATCTCTTTCAGGATCTCAAAGTTCAAAACCACATTCTAGAGAAGCAACTGGCAGAAGGAAATTATTTCTAACAGCCCATCCATAGAAAAGGCCCCATTATTATTATTAATTGCTCATATTGCCATAGAACCTAATTGTCCCAGCCAAGAATAGAGGCTCACTGTGTTACATTCAATACAAACAGGCAGGCAAGGGCAGGCCTTGCCCCACAGAGCTCGCTGTCTACAAACTCCCAGTCCAAGCTCCACATTAACCATTGCCAGCTCTGCAAGTCTGATGTAATGCTCAACACACCCTGTGAGATTTTAGCCGTCCCAAGCTCCCAAAGAACTGCAAAAGTCACGCCTCGCAGAAATAAATGAAGATTTCCCACGTCCTGTCATTATAAAGGGCATCCCACATGCCGGAGCTCAATACAGTAAAGTGTGTCATTTAACTTTTCCCCATGCAGCAACAGGAACAAGGGATACTTTGTGGGGTGAGGCTACCCAGAGATGGCGGGCGAGGAGAGACGAGACGCATTCTTTGCAGGGAGAGGCGGCTGGAATT